>NC_053039.3:477235156-477535156 GCF_002575655.3 Aegilops tauschii subsp. strangulata
TAAAGCAGACTCCGTGGATCCGTTGCGTAGTTCGTTGTTGAAATCGCTCAACTAAAGAAGATGGGTGCACGCTCTCACCGGACACCACACGGCACCTATGAACGTACGCGTGCACATCTTACATTCGGATCACTGCTGCACCTGCGTGTACGTTTTGCTCAGACACACGCTAGCTAAGATGAGATCGATCCGGGTAGTTTGTTTGTTTTGTGTGTGAGGGCGCTCAGATTAGTATTATCTTCGTCTTGATTAATGAATGAATTAAGTCTTAACGACAAATTTTTAAGCATGACAAATCCAACGTTTTTTTATGACAATTGATGTTATTGTGATTATGCTAATTTTCTTTAGTAAAGACGCCAATTTCTGACAGAAAACCGAACATGGCAAGGATTTGGCATGCTTGCTAAAGAAAATTATCATCTTGGTGACATCATAAATTGTTATCTCCGACATCCGATTTGTAATGCTAAAAAAATCTGACGTTCAAATTGTAGCGAAATCCTAAATCTTTTGCCTTGGTTTAATGTACACGATTTTTATTTTATTTTATTTACTCATTCATCCTTTGTCTATGATCGAACGTCTCAGGGAGTGCCACATGCAACCGGAACAACAAGACGGAAGTCGCACGAGATCCCCACGTCTGCAACGGAAGAAAGCAGCAGAGATGGACATGTGACCAGGGCTCACGGTACGTCAACAGAATGGCACTCTCGTGATGCCGCAACACGGCAGCGATGCGTTTCTTAAGAAGATCACCGTTCATGGCACATCTCACCGTGCGTCAGTTGCAGCCGCCGCCGGCTAGCCATAATCTTGTGGGCGCACGCGGCAGGCTCATCGTGCCGGCACACCGGAAGGGGGATAGGGAAGATTCAGGTGGAAAGATGCTGCCGTACGTGCACCCCATCGATACTTGATCCAAACGAGAAAAATTAACCAACCAATGCCACCGCGAACCAATTTGTAGTTGGATTGTTAAGAGGACAGTGTTATCCCAACCCATCAGGGTTCAAGTCCTGAACTTGACATTGCTGCTCACATTACTTCTGAATTTATTTCAGACTTCCGACGATGTTCGTTCTGTGGGAGTAGATGTTCTCATCGACTGCGAGGCGCCTATGGTGAGTTCGTAAAATCTCAAGATGCCATGCCAGCTCGGTCTCTCGAAGATGCTCATAGCGGTAGGGTGCCGCGTGCGTGCGTTTATAGAGATGAGTGTATGCTCGTGTCTGTGAGCGACTTCGATTGTACTCTGTTAAAACAAACCAACCAATGCCATCGACGCACATGATCTCTCGCTTTCTCTCCTCTGCACGCCTTGCCTTTTCGACATTGGCAGATTAAAGCAAGTGGAAGGGGGTGAAAGTCTGAAAGATAGATAGGGAGGGGCACCTATTCTTCAACCTGCCCTCTTGCTGCACTTGCCAATCAGCTGACGCAAAAACGAGGAAAAAAAACACTTGGACCGTCGCACATGCACAAACAGCGCAGTATTAAACAAACTCCACGCGTGATGCATGCAGACGAATTAACAAGGAGCTTCGCTGAGCTTCTCAGTTGCGTATAACGGCGTTGTTGCTCTGGCGACGGCGTTTTGTTTAATTAAATTAATCACGAATATCCGTTTGGATTACAAGGATCTCCGCTCCATCACACGGTCACACCATGCATGCGTACGTGCGTGCACTAGATTTGAAATGGATCGCTCAGATAACTCTACATTCCAAGTGGCACGTTATTTTTATGGCGCTCATGGAGGATCCTTGCTTCAGTCATCGAGCGTTTGGTCTCTGATCAGACGGCGCGGGGAGCGCCACGTGCAGCGGGAGCTACAGGGCAAGAGACCCAAGATCCTCACGTCGGCAATGGAAGCTGGTAGAAAAAACAAGACGGACACGCGATTAGGGTTCATGATTGGAGAAGAACCGTCGGCTGCAATGCATGCAATGGGAGAGAGCCACGAGGACCGGTAGGATTAAAGAGGATAACCTTGTTTACGGCTCTGAAGAGAGTTATTAGATGTTGCAATCTGAAGAGAGCACAAAGGCAGCAACGCAAGGCCGCCATCATGATGGTTTGACCAAGGCTTGGGAATTTAGGCATCTCTTGTGGACAACTCTTATCCATCTCATCGACCGTGTTTGCCTTTGCATCTCTCCCTAATCACCACCGGATGGATAGGGTTTTTAGGTAAGAATAAGTTCCCCGGCCGGGTCCCCTTGATTAGCACCCCTCGTCTGCCCCGTCCGGATGATGATAACTAGTAGAGCGTGTTTGGTTCAGGAGAATTAGAGATGAGAAATGAGAGTTGAGGGGTGAGGAAATTAAAAGTCCACTATTTGATTAGAGGAAATTGGAGTTTAAGTGGAAGGAGAATGGGAGTTGATGAAGTCAAATTCCCATCGAATTCTTCCTAGAGGGTACCTGTTAATTCGTGAGCAGAGTTTTATCCCACGCCAATTCCCATCATATACCAAACAAAAAAAGGAAGTAAATATTTAGTTCCCATGCCTAATCCCTCCATAAACACCCTTATGCAAATTCCTACTACCCTATTACCAAACAGGTTGTAGTACATTCTTCTTTAACTCCTCCTCGCAAAAAATAATAATAATCTCAACTCCCAAATTATGACGGAGAAAAATCACGGTACTTACAGAATAAAAATATTTCATTTTTGATAATAATAATAAAATAAAGTAATTTGGTCCACGCGCAATATTTGCACGTACGTACGCCAAGTCCAGCTTAGAACACTGGAAGTTCACCGCAACTATACTATGCAGAAAGAAAACGCGTTGCCTTAGTTTTTGCAGCGCAAGAAATTTCAAGTGGGCGGCAGATCAGGCGTAGGCGACAAACCGGCGATCGGAGGCGGGGCTGACAAATATTCTCACTTCCAGCGCAAGACACGACATGTGCGGCGTGCAGCCAGCCGCTCCTGCCCGTTGCAGCAGAAAAAACACAAGCCAAGGCAGGCCCGTCAAGTACGCTGAGGCGAGACGCCGGGACGGAAGCGGTTCGCTCGCGTCGCCAAGCAAACCTTGTCCTCGCCGCCGTCATATCGGAGGTCGTGTCAGGGCAAAGGGACAGCGGACGGGGCCACAGGGAATCCTCTTAGAACAACCGTGGTAGAATCATCGTATTACACTGATCGTCGTAATAATTGACACAAGCGCTCATATACATGCGCATACACTCATCTATGAACGCACACACGCATACCCTGCCCCTATGAGCACCTTCGAAACACTGAGCCGGCATATCATCTTGAAATTTACGAAGTCATCGTAGGCACCTCGTCGTCGACGGGAACGTCTCCTTCCACTGAATGCACATCGCCGGAAATCCTGAAATAAATCCAGAAATAAATGCGAGTATCAGAATTTAAACCATGATGGGCTGAGAATACAACAGTCTCTCTAACCATCCAATCACATGTTGATTCGCAATTGTAATATGATCATTGTCACGTATGCTGAGGCGATACATAATCATCGCACGGAAGCTCTTCGCGTCGTGAGGCGAACCTTGTCCTCTGCTGTCACGGCAAAGAGACGACGGCCGGGCTGCGGGGAATCCTCTCCTCTGAGCGGCTCGTAACAGAATCGTTATTATGGGACCAAATGCTATAATAACTGCCAATATGATCGTTGTCATGTACGCCTAGTCGACATATGATCATTGCACGGAAGCGTTCCGCATCGCGTGGCGAAGCTTGTCCTCGCCGCCGTCTTGTCGGAGGTCGTGTCACGGCAAATGGACGATGGCGAGGGGCCGACGGAGTACTCTCACTGGCGACCTCACAACCAACCGTCAGTCAAGTTCACTACGCCCAATTGGCAAATCAGGCAGGGAGCGCAGTTGGTTCGGGCTCCCGGCAATTCGATGCGTTCCGAGGGCGAACTCGTGTGATTATTGTTAGTATACAGTTACTACTGCACGACGATGATGATGCGTGCGGTTATCTTGGACCGGCGTGGCTCGGATTGAATCCAATCCAGTTTTGCAATGACAAGTTGACATTTTCAAGTCACGGCCCTCACAAGTCACAACAGTTACGAACTGCAGATTGACGGACATCGCGGCGTCTCGACTGAAGCAGTCAGCATCCGTCGTGATATGGGTCACAAGAAAATGGTTGCCAATTTAAAAAAAAAAATGGTTGCCGAACCTACTCTTACAGTTTTGTCAACGTATTTCTGCCGCCGGTGCTTGCGGGGCAGCCATGCGAGAACACTCAAAACGCCAATCAAATAAAAGGCGCAACGACCATGCGCTTAGGGCATGTTAAAGGCCGACTCTCAAATCACCCACATTTATTCGGACCCCTTTTGGACCGCGAAAACCATTCAATACGGGTCTGTATCGGTCCGCATGGTGGTTCAAACGTATTTTTTTATAAACCTGAGACAAACCTGAGGGTTTTGCGGGAGTCTGGACAGTAGACATGTAGGACTCAGACAACCTCGGCCCACCCAAAACCCTTTCCGGGCCCACGCCTCCATCCTCCTCATTTTCTCTCCTTCCTTCTTTCTCTCTTGCCTTCGCCGCTGCTTCATTACCCTGGACGTCACGCAACACCTCTGCCGAAACTCTACGTCTCCGTCACCTCCAGCGTTCCACCCGGGCTCCACCTCGCTTCTCCTCCGTCGCCGTTCAACCCATCTCCTCTGAGCACCCCGCCAGGTACCATTCGCTACTGCTATACTCACAATGCCCGGTAACTGTTCGACGAATTGCCGGAGCTAAAAAAATTGTTCCTTCTTCTTTCAAGCAATGGATTCCGATTTGGAGTATATATACGAGCACTATGTTGAGCCGTCCGATGGCTCGTCCGACGAGGAAGACTACACGGATGAGACAACGATGATGCATGCCGTCTTTGAAGATGCGGAGCGTGCTGAGGAGCATGTTCTCAATTTCAAGGGATCGATCAAGGGTCCTCGAGTGCTCAACCGCAGCAGGGCATGCGACCATTTGACACTGATGGGCACCTACTTTGCCCTTGATGCACTATTCACTGACCATTTCCGCTGGCGTTTTCGGATGCGCAAGACTATTTCGATCGTTTGTACCATGGCGTTCGGTCCTATGATAACTACTTCATCCTGAAGAAGGACACCGTGGGAACGATTGGATTCTCTGGTTACCAGAAGTGCACGGCTGCACTCCGGATGCTTGCATATGGCACGGCCGCTGATTCATGGGACGGGTACATATGGATGTCCGAGAGCACATGCGGAGATGACATGGTCAGGTTTGCAACTGCCATGGTCGAGGCCTCTCGCATTTTTAAACGTGCGGGCTCTATAAAAAAACGTTGCGGGCTCTATCAGCGTTGGATGGCGGCCTCCCACATCCGTGTCCGCGGACGGATGCGAGAGAAAACTTGCGGGTCGTCGTTGGAGATGCCCTTAGGGTTCATAACTGCAAGAGCTATTACTTACAAGACCGGCAGCGAGAGAGAGAGAGAGAGAGAGAGAGAGAATCAGTAGGATCAACTGGATCTACCAGGATAACACTGTTCAGTAATAGGTTCCGCGAGGAAACTCTTAACCACCTCATCAACCTTGTTTACCTTTGCATCTCCCCGCAATTAATCTTTCCGGAAAAAATCTCTCTGTAATTAATCACCGTTCTACCCACATGGATGGCGGTGTGATTTACGGATAGGGTCTACCGCTTCTTAGGCTGGACACGATTTATTGCTTGGCATTGTATCAAATTATTTTATTTTTAGGGTGCTCTGGACTTATTGGCTGTGTGCATCTAGCTATGCAGAGGCCGGACTTTCTTTCAATACGATTGTATCACCTCGATATATCTATTCAATGAAAAGTCCTTTATCGAAAAAAGTAATTAATCACCGCCCAATAGGGTTTTTATCTTCTTCCTTTTTATAAAGAGAGCTCCCTCTTTGATTCTCATTATAAAAAACACAAGCTTCTTGATTACAAAGCTAAAAGGACATAACCAAAAGGCAGGAGCTGCCACGAGAGAGGGAGTCATCCCTCCCTCCTCCCAGCAACCCACATAGACAAGCCTCACACCCAACATGGGCATCGGAGTGTTATCCTGGAACGGGCAAAATGCTGCTCTGATCGCAACATCCAGACAGAACCAAACATTTTTATGTCAGATACATAAAGTCTTTACGACACAGCAGTAAAAGCAAAGCTAACTAGGCTGCTGAAAGAAAGATCTTCATCTCCAGCAAGGAGAAAGTAGCCACTTCATCCTTCAAGTCTTGCCGCCCCGCTCTCCATCCATGTCAACATGACAATGGGTACCCGCAACCCACGAACCCGGTGGGTAAAAACCCTATTAGGGTATGGGTTTGGGAAAAATAAATACCCATGGGTTTGTAAATGAGAAAAAATTGTACCCATTGGGTAAGCCGGGTACGGGTATGGAAAGGCAATACCCATACCCACATACCCGCGTAGGGAACACAATCGATAGCCTCGACCCCCAATCCCCCTTACCCCATGTGCATGATCTTGTTTAAAAATGTTGATCTTATTTATGAACTCATGGTTTTGTCTCTGATTTTGTTGATCTTATTATGTAGTCTCCTTTACTTGATAATTTCAAAGTAGGAGTTGTAGAAGTAACTTTAATAAAATAAAATCAGAGAAAATTGTGTCCCTCTTAATTGTCTTGTAATTGGAAGAAAGTAGAAAGAACATATGTGCTTATTGCTATCCACTTATGAAAATTAATAAATTTTTATTCCATTGCACACCAAATCTTGATATATATGTGCTGAAATGCTAAAATGTGGTATATATGTGTTGAAATTTTGAAATATACATACTCAAATGTTGTGTATATGTGCGGAAATGCTAAATAATACATGGTAAAGGAATTGGGTAAGGTGGCCGAGATGGGTATTTTTACCTGCTGATATTACCCACACCGGGACGGGTACGGGTATGGAAACAATTTGAAACCCGAGGTGCGGGTATGAGTACGGGTTTGGGCGAAAAATAATGAGACGGGTAAGGGTTTGAGCGACCATTACCCGCACCCGAACCCGACGGGTGCCGTGTTGACATCCATGCGCAACTTTGAAGACCTCCTTCGCAACATGTTCAACATGTCTTACACCGGTCGTCATTCGCTTTATTCTTCCTTGGTTTTTTGCAAGATATTTCAATCATGTAACCATTTTATGATCATATTAACTGAAACACATGGGTCAGTGACCCTATTATTGTCAAACACAACTTTGTTTCTAAGTTTGCAGATAGGATTCTTATCTTATGTAAGAAGGATAAATTCCGCGGCCGGGTCCCTGATTAGCACCCTCCGTCTGACCCTGGATGACAATTTCTGAACTCTGATGTACGAAATGCAGACAAACCGGTGATCGCTGGAAAATATTCTTCTCTGTTCGAGAGCAAGACACGACATGTGCGGACAAAATCACTGTTTTGACCTTTTTGGAAAAGTTAAGCAGGATTTGACCCCACATTGAAAGTATTTCACGAATCAGACCTTTTTCATCGCGCCTGCGACGGCGGCGTTATGCTCCACACTATAGCGCCTCGTCTCATGGCGCCATGACGCTGCCAGCGTGGCACCGTCGGGCCCAGAGCTGCGTATCATAACGCCGGGCGTGGAGGCGCTATAATACGGCCCAAATAGCGTCGAGGTCTGCGGCGCTATGCCTCGTTGCCTTGCAGCCGCAGCCGGCCCACCACGCCACACTCGAACAGA
The DNA here is from genome assembly GCF_002575655.3 of Aegilops tauschii subsp. strangulata. Lineage (NCBI taxonomy): Eukaryota > Viridiplantae > Streptophyta > Magnoliopsida > Poales > Poaceae > Aegilops > Aegilops tauschii. The sequence goes on from NC_053039.3 coordinate 477,242,888, forward strand.
GGGCAGTCGAACAGAGACAGCGGCGGCGGCGGCGGCGCCCCTCTCTCCCCTTGTCAAATCTTCACTCAAAATCGGCTGGATCTTAAGCTTTTTGTGTGGATTTCGTCGCCCATCCATCCCTAAAGGTATTCCCCTCCGACCCCCTCAATTTCATCCGACAAAACCATCACATTGGCCCTATTTTTGCATGTTTAGGTGAAACCCTAGTTCATCACCATGTTATAGTTTTGTATGGATTATTGTGATTGTATTGAGTAAACATGTTTAGGTGAAACCCTAGGGGCTCCATGGTTCTATCTAAATCAAAAATCAAACTTGGCTGATCAGGCACATTGAAGCAAAGGCTTCCTTGCTGTGTCAGTTTATACTAACATTCATAGCTTACACATTTTGGGCGGCTCTTGAAAATTAAAACAAGGATTAACATTCCTAGCATGACTGCATTTAGCTATGATCTGATTAGCTAGTAGCGGTGTATTTAAGCACACCCGCTGAAAGAGTAGTCTAATTAGCTAAATGCAGCTTTGATGTTTCTCAAGACACAAATTGGTGCTACTACGACAATTGGCTAACATCGGCAACATTTTATTATGCACCTTTGCCTTGTATGTTCTGAATGATTAAAGTTATGATTCTTTTTTTCAAATAAGTAGGATGACACTTCTCAGTGAGCATTATGATAAGGGTCACCGTGGGCGGCTTATGGCGGATGAGAGACAGGTAATACATATTGATAATGCTAGTTCATACTTGTTAGTACATTGATGTTACTGCCAATTGGAGTGTTCAAATGAATCTGTCAGTACAGTTGAATATTTTGTCACTGATTTATTCTAGTTTGTATTCTTAGTTTACATGGATCTATAATGTTCTAACTTGTATTTTTGCAGGTCTTTTGTCCCCTGCGCCTAAGGGCTCATGAGGCTTCATCCAATAAGATGAGATATGATGAGCGGTACACACAGTACATTGAGAGGCTGGGACTCCTTCTGTTCATCCAGCTTGTCACTCGGTCGACGCCAAGCATGAACCCTTGTGCGATCACCGCGCTTGTTGACCGCTGGAGGCCGGAGACTCACAGTTTTCACCTCCGGACTGGGGAGATGACTGTGACTCTCTAGGATGTTTCGATGATCCTGGCACTTCCCATCGAGGGAGTTCCTGTTTGTTTTAGCACTGGTGCTGCTGGTTGGCGCGCTAGGATGTTTGAGCTTATCGGTGCGGTTCCTGCGGTGCCAGAAGACCCGACTAAAAACAGAGTCCCCGCCGGCGCGACTTATGTCTGGATTGTAGAACATTTTAGCCAATGCCCCGATGATGCTAGTGAGGAGATGGTGCAACAATATGCACGCGCATACTTGTGATATGTGATCTCGAGGACTCTGTTTGTTGATGGTGGTGGCAGGACCGCTCCGTGGATGTGGCTGAAGGCATTATCTGGTTGGGATAGTAAACAGAGCTGGGGTTCGGCGGCACTGGCCTACTTGTACCGTCAGGTAATCACTTGTACATATTTTTTCATGATATTACACCTCCAGACATTCTCTAATCATACCGCTTGTGCCTCTATGTGCAGTTGGATGAGGCGTGTTGTAGGCACAAAGATGAAGCTAGTATTGGTGGTCCGTTGGTCCTACTTTCGGTTTGGATGTGGGAACACTTCTCAGTTGGACGACCGAGAGTGATTGGTTATGACGCCTGGGATGATCATGACAACCCGCTACGGAAGCCTACATGGGCGTACAAGTGGGACAAGGTTTCAGAGTTCACTGGTGACCCAAACAGGATGTACACACCAATGAGTTTGACACGCTAACCTCCGAGCAGGTAATAATTGTCATGTTAATATTGAAATTTCCCAGTTTGTCTGAGTTTTTTTAACGTTGCATATTATTGTCATAAAAAATGTTAACATTAGATGCATATCATTAGCTCCAATTTTTTCTATTGGCTCCCTGCTTGTTCTATTTTGTAGGTGACATGGCAGCCATATGGAGCGCGGGACAATTTTGCTTTCATCCCTGATTTCCAGTTGAACCCGAAGTGCACGGAGGAATCACATCTTTGGCTGATGCGGTGCCCATTGATATGCTTATATGCAGTCGAGTTCCACCTTCCACAGCGTGTGATGACCCAATTTGGGTTATTTCAGGATACACCGCCGAAGTGGAAGGACACGGGTGTCGCGCTTCACGGGTGAGAGTGCATCTTCTGTCTTTAGCATTGTAATACTATTTCAGGCTACTAATACTTGTCATTGTCAATATGAAGCTTGGACAAAATGAAGCAGAAGAAGATCAAGAACTGGGAGTCATATCATGACAAGTTCATCAAGAAATGGAATTACGTCGTGAGGGTGGCTAATGATAACCGACAAGTACATCTCCAAGAGTACGATGAAGCTGCATTTGACAAATATCTTCGTTGGTTTCTTAGCGAGTCCCGTGTGGAGTTATGCCCGCCTGCTTATGAGGAGGGCATATTGGAGGCGCCCACAGGTTTTGAAGGGACTACCAACCTTGAGTATAACAGGCTCATCAGAGAGGGCAGACAAACCGGATTCGCTCCTGTGATCAACTTTATTGTAAGTTTTGCCCCTTTCGACGTATCAACATAACTAGAGCTCTCTTGTTGACATGTTTGTTTTCATAGCGCACTGAGATCTCACGCCAGATTAGTGAAGCCGGCCAAGCACTCGCACAACCTCAGGGTAGGAATTCTGAGAATGCCCTTAGAGAGTTTGTTAAGGTATGTCGTGAGAGCTTTTTGTTTACATGTTCTGTGTTCAAATCCAATAAAATCTCTATTTCGCAATGTCACAGTGTAGCGCTACTCGGTTACGTTCCTTAGCTCATCTTCTTGGTTGCCGTACTGTCGAGGCCGACATGCCCACCCAGTCGAGGTCCACTTCTTCTGAAGAGGAGGTATGAAATCTGTGTTACCATATATTTTTTAATTCTTGCATATAAAATATTCATCATGCTGTGATTGCATAGACGAATGTTCCCATCATCATGTGCACCCGTATATATGTATAAGTGTAGTTCTAGAGTCCACATGTATTGCTAATTACCATGTGGAGTTATGAACTGAACATTGCTTGTTGCATGTTTCAAAGTTGATGCTATGATTCGTATTTTGTGAATTGTGTTCCACAAACAAGCTATATGTTACTTTATGATTTATCTTTACTCAAACAGAATGCTGAATTTCTTGCTGGATGCAATTCCACTCAAACACATTCCTTATTTTTCAGGCGGCCGCCGAGATGAACCTGAGGGGGTTTATGGATGATGCACCTCAGCCTAGTTAGCCTATTGAGCGGCGTCACTTCAACTTAAAGCCTAGAAAGACCTTCAACCGTTATACACCGGAGGCATGGAACAAGAAACAAAAGAGGACCGTTGTCGAGTCCGAGAACGAGTTTGAGGACGAGGAGGAACCGGCACCGAAGAAGGTTCTGAGGAGGTTGAAGAGGGTCGGAGTGGAGCCGGGGACGAAGAAGGTTGTGAGGCAGGCGAGGGGGAAGAAGTAGATGTATTTGTGAACTATTGAAGTTGTCACTTTAGTTAGATTCTATTTGTAAACTTGTTGTAATTGTGGACTTGATGCGAACTTGTCGTAATTGTAGACTTGCTGTGAAGTTTTCGTAACTGTGAAATTCTTGTAAACTTATCAACTTCCTGCCAAGCATAGCGCCCGGTCATGAATCATGAAAGAGCTTAAGTATGCGTGTGGTGCTATGGTCTGAATCAGGGCATAGCGCCCCTTGTGTGGGAACTATGGTATGAACCATAGCGCCTCTTCGCATGGCGCTGTGGTATGAAGCACAACGCCCTTGCTAGTGGCGCTATGGTATGAAGCACAACGCCCTTGTTGGTGGCGCTATGGTCGAGAGACCGTGCCACGTTGCGCTATAGTGTGGTGCATAGCGCCCCCGTTGCAGGCACGATGAAAAAGGTCAGATTCGTGAAATACTTTCGATGTGGGGTCAAATCCTGTTTAACTTTTCTAAAAGAGTCAAAACAGTGATTTTGCCCACATGTGCTGCAGCCCGCTCGTTCCAGCTCTTCAGAGAAACGCCAACGGGCAGGCGCGTCACGTTGAGACAGACCATCATTGCACGGAAACGAACCTTGTCCTCGCCGCAGTCATATCGGACTATCGGAGATCACGTCACGGCAAAGGGACAACGGCGAAGCAATCAGGGAAGACGAGCAATTCTCCAAGAATCTGACAGTAATTGTCACACGACAAGCCATCCTGTGACACCAACAATTTGGTGTAGATTCAACCCGACTCACACTACTTGGTGTAGATGAACAACAACTTGTAAGTCAACATTCCAAGTCACAGCTCACAAATTTACAAAAAAAAGGCATCGCGGCATTTCGACTGAAGCGGCTAGCTTAAGCAGCTTCTGTTTAATTATCTCCAGGAAAAATGGTAGCCGAACCTACTCTCAAAATTTTGTCAATACATTCCTTCCTTGTGCTCTCAGCTTCCCATGGTACAACGCAGGGACTAGGACCTGTGGCGTGGCACTATTTGCAGGCAAGCAAGAGTCTACTTCGTGATCTTCTTATCGTTCCGGCCGTATCTTCTTCTCCGTGGTAATCACCTGCAAGCCGATGAGTCTACCACGCGGTCGCCGAAGATGTGGACCGTCCTCGGGTTGGGCCCGCGGGAGATGACGCAGGTGTAGTCCTCCGACGACGGCCCGTCGTCCTCCTGCTCCGCCGCCCCCGCGCGGGCGGCGCGTAGCGGCAGCCAGGAGCTCTTGTTCTTGACGCCGAACTCCACGCGCCGGTCCAGGGAGCACGACCGCACCAGCGCCGGCGCCTGCGCCCTCACGGCGCCCCGGAGGACGTTCTTCCTCCGCTGGGCCTCGTGGGCGCAGTCCAGCACGTCGGCGAGCCCGTGCGGCCCCGCGCACCCGTCGCACCACGGCCGGCGCTTGCTCCCCCCGGCGTCCACCGCCGGGCCGGGCGAACCGAAGGCCACCGACGCGTCAAGCACGGAGGTCGGGCTCATGGCGTAGGCGGACATCGTCTCGGCGTCCCGCACGGGGCTCCCGGACCCGGTGACCGCAGCGCGGCCGCCGGCGGGGAGGGACGACGAGTGCAGCAGTCTCGGCGCGGCGAACGACGGCGCACGAGCAGCAACAGCAGCAGCACCCTTGCCGCCGTCGCATGGAGCCGTGGACGAGTTGCCGACGTGCTGCGCGCAGCCGGCGCCGGCGCCGTTCATGGACCTGGACTTCCTCCTGAGGATCATCTCCTGGACCTTGGATCTGAACATGTCAAGAGCCAGCCTGACAGAACACAGGACCCGACGCTTCCCTCCCGGAAAGAACCGATCAGCAAGCAAGCTCAAGCTAGCTGGTGAATATTCCTTTGCTCTCGAGTGTCACCGGGCGAGAAGAAGACGAAGATGAGGTGTGGGAGAGGGCAATGGGGGCGGGTGGTGATCTTAAAGAAGGGCCGGGCAGGGCTGGGCTCCCCCTCTCGCACTCCACTGATGTCATCGTTGGTTTGGTTTGGTTTGTGTGTGCTCTGCTTGCTTCCAAAACTGCACGTCCCTATCTTCAGTTTTATCACCACTGCAAATATTTCTCTTCTTTTTGTAGAGAGGGTTTGCGATCGTTTTCAGTTTTCACTGGGCCTCGGCGTCTTGCTGTGTGAGTTTGTGTACATGTGTGTGTGGCGACGAACCGTACCCAATTAGCGCTATGCACACAAGGACGGATTCCATGATGAATGGCAGGTGGATTTGCTGTCGACCACCGGGAGGTGCAACAGAATCTGCCAATTCGCGGTGCTAGGTCACACAAGATTCAATCATTGATTCCCGCATTGTTCGAATTGAAAGATTCAGCGTCGACAGACTTAAAAAATAAGCGGTTCTTTGATTGGCCCATTTCTTAATTTCGGTGTTTCTCCCTTCTCTTTGCTCCCTCCGTCTACTATCTATGTTAGTTTGCAAAAACGTCTTACATTATGGGACGGAGTAGTAGTCAAGAATGAAAACTTAGTGACTTACAATGTCTTATACTCAGGAGTAGAAGTCTCCTATCCCCAACCGTTTGCTTGCATTTGTTTGCTTGTGAATTCATCTCAAATAGAACAAGAACCGTTTGCTTTCCTCCCTTCTCCGCCGTCCCCCACAGTCCCACGCGCGCACCATGCGTGCAGCGGCAAGCTTCACCACCCAGTCGTCTCTCGCCACGTCCGGAAAACGACGGGAGATGTCGCCATAATGTGGCATCTGACCAGCCTGATTTGGGTGCTAACGACGACCCCCCAGCCACAGAGCGGGCTTGTGCGCGTGGGTCACCGTGTTTCTTTTCTAATGATGATGATGATGATGCGTTTTTACGTGTGGGTCAGATTGGTCGCGGGGATAAGGCAGTCAGTATAGCTCGGCGTAATCAGGTGTCTTTTTACGTGCCTAATCAGATTAGCTACCACGTAACCTGCTCCAGAGTCAAAATTACCATTTATATATTCATAGAAGAACGGCACCATCTTCGTCCCCTGGCTTTCGCCTCTCAAGGCGAAGGAGCAGAATGAAAACGCAATTTGAACTGCACCCTTGGACGAGCGAGCGGGGCGGCCCGGCCGGCGCTCGAGCCACCCATGCCTCCCGCCGGGAATGGCAGCCGTGTTTCAGCCCAATTATTGGAGCTCCGGAAGACTTGATTTGATTTCTACTCGTACTACTATATGTTTTTTTATTTCTTTGTGGAGTGGTAGTGATACTAGTATATAGGTTTTGTGAGTAGGGCGACAACCTGACGGTTGAGTGGTTGGGATCGGGCACGCAGTTTTCTGCCGGACCCGGCCGGTACTTTCATGACGTCCTTTTAATTGATCACGACAGTCAGTGTTCAGTGTAGCAGCAAATGTGTATGCAAATTGCAAATGCAGTGCACACCATGCGTAAAAGCATCCACGCAATCATCTTGTGGGCGGACGCGGTGCCATGGCACATGGCGCATGGAAGGAACTGAAGAGATCAGTGTGTGTGCCGTTCCGTTGGTACCTGGTCTGGTCCGCCCTGTCTCTCTGGTATGCTGCTACATGAAAATGGAAAAATCTGACCTTTTCTTTTTGAAACTTAGCACAAAATGAATATGATTCACTAAAACTCGACAAAGTGATCCATTTGCATGACGTTCATGGCTGGGGCATCATTGCTAGATAGCATGGCGCCCTCGGTAGGGGTAGCTGGGACGCCATGCTCACTAGTAGAAAAGGGCCCATTTGTCCCGGTTCATAAGGCCCATTTGTTCCGATTCGGGAACCGGGACTAAAAGGTCGGTACTAAAGCCCAGTACCTTTAGTCCCGGTTCTTATACGAACCGGGACAGATGGGGCTCCACGTGGCCGCTGCGGCTTGCCCAGGCAGGGGGGCCTTTTGTCCCGGTTGGTAGCACCAACCGGGACCAATAAGCCTCCACGCGTCAGCATTTCAGGGGCTGGGTTTTTTTTGAAGGGGGGGGGTTGGGGGTTTTGTAGGGTTAATTTAGAGGTTTCATATATTGTGTTAGCTAGCTAATAGAGAGAAGTGTTCTCTCTTATCTCCGTGCTTGGTCGACGCTGCGTACTATACGTATAGAGAGGACTGGACACGCTAGCTAGTAAGCAAATGAAGGAAACTATTAAGTACACAAGATCGTCATGAACATATACAAAGAGAAGTGATCGACCTCTCTTTCTCCGAGAGATTGGTCGAACAACAAGTTTTCGTACATCTATCCGACGCTACTAGCTACATATATACAATATAAGATCTCTTACAATCCCTAGCATATGATGTCAACTTCCACATGGTATTCTCCGTCTTTATCTATGACGTGGTCAAGAAAGAATCCCGCCAATTCTTCTTGAATTGCTTTGTTGCGATCTTGTGGTAGGAGTTCGTCCCGCAGCTCCCAAAGCTAATTTGAAGAAGGTGGTCAATACATATATATGAATGAAACTCAACACAAATGATGGTATTAAAACAAAATTATGAATATTATTGCTTACGCACTTCAAAATCTTCTTTAGAGTAGCCCCGCTTAGAGATCGTCGCGTTGTAGATGTACTCGCAAATGTAGTATCCACAAAAATTATTCCCGCCTTCCTGCCACAACCACTTTACGAGAAACAGAGGTCAATCAAACTGATAATCAAGCATTATAAATGGTATTTATGAAACTAGCTAGAATCAATGGGAGATGCGCGGAACTAGCTAGTAGTACTTACTTTCGGGTGTGTAAATCACAGCTTCTTCGGCAGTCCCGGAGCTTCTGCGGTGAACACTTTCCAAACCCTGCGAGACAAAGAAAATAATTATTCACTTGATATGAGGAAATGAATAAAGTTGCCGATATGGTGCGATAATGATCGATTGAACTTACTTCTCGAGCATTTCAGTCATGAACGCATACTCCTTGGGATCTTTTCGTCTTGAGTCTAAGACGGTTACTAGTCCCTGCTCAAGCTCAATCTCTAGGAGAATAAAGTGGAAGCTGCGTATGCATGCATAACTCATCAATTACATTAACCTCGAGTAATAAGGGAAACTGAATATGCACAAGACAGTAACACTCACTCGAAGTTGTATGGAAAGATTATTTTACGTTTGTTTTGATTTCGAAGCAACGATTTTAGCAAGTTGGCCTCGGCTTCTTCGGCATCATGTTTAACCGTCCAATCATCTATGAGATTTGTGTTAATGAACCCAATATCATAGATTTGTATTTTCTTGCATTCGACGATCTTCAATCTGCATAATATAGTGAGGATAATTATATATATGCAATGAAAGAGCTGAGCTATATATAGAGACTTAATTACAGAAGTAGTACTTACAGACAGTAGCAAGTGATGATTATATTATCGAGGGCATTTTGATTAAAAAACTGGAAGAACTCCTCAAATGGAACAGACAACAGATCAATTCCAATGAGGTCGTGCTCATCTTTAACTCTCAGCGTCAAAATATCCTTCCCAGACTTGCAGGTGTCCATGTACCACTTATGGAATCTTCGCATCATCGTTGTTAGAGGAGGATGACCAGGTTTGACGAGAGGCCTCACGTACCGGTATTTGTGTTCGTCCACCTCCATTGTATCAAAATGTCCAGAGTCGGGCAGGTAATCACCAGCATTGGTATAACCGGGCACCATCCTCGGATCATTAACGACGATATCGCTAGACACCTTCAGCGGGGGGCACGATTGGTTCGCCTGTTCGCCGAGTTGAGGAATTTTTTTCCCACTTCTTCGTTCTTGTAACCTTTTGTCAGTTGAAGTAGTTCCAGACCGGCGCGCTTCATGCGCTGCCTTTTTAAGAGCGCGGACATGGTTGTCATCCGGCGGAGGCGGTGGTGGTCACTTAAGGGCATCCAAAGTGCGCTTCAATTTCACCGCATCTATTTTCTCCTCCGGAGGTGGATTTTTCTTTGCAAAAAAGTCCTTCACCTGGGCTTTATAGATCTTCGTGTTTTCCTCCTCGGTCATCTCGTATGGTAACTTCTCTAGAGGCTTGAGAGATGGACCGAATCTGTATTGCCTCCCGCCTCTGGCTGTACTGCTAGACGCCGGAGCAGCCGGAGCGGCCGTGGCTGTCTTCTTTCATTGCTTACGAGGCGGAGAAGGAGGCGAAGTGCTATGACGCGCCGGAGCAGCCGGAGCGGCGCCGGCTCTATTCCGCCCTTGCTGACGAGGCGGAGGAGGAGGCGGGCTGCTCGGACACGCCGACGCAGACGAAGAAGGAGGCGGAGTGCCCTGATCACTCGCCGGAGGAGGAGGCGGAGGAGGAGGCGGAGTGCCCTGACTCGCTAGAGGAGGAGGAGGCGTCCAGTTCGGAAGGTTGATGAGCTCCTTCTGCCATAGACATGGAGTCTTCAGAGCAGAACCCACCCGAGTCTCCCCTTCATCGGTAGGGTGGTCAAGCTCGAGCTCCTCAAATCCCTCCGTTATTTCATCCACCATCACAGCAGCATATCCTTCTGGAATCGGACGGCGGTGAAAAGTTGCGCTGGGTTCAGGAGGTGCAACAGAGCCGACAGCCGCCTTGACTTTGAAGTTCTACCATTGCGTCATAAGGTGGCAATCTTGAGACTCCGTGATAGCATCCACGGGGTAGCTAGCAGGAGCCGTGAAGACAGGCTCCTGAAGCAGCTTGGTGGAAGCGACGCTGCTTCTCCGCTGAGATGGCGGGGTAGCTTCGGTGGTAGCTTCGGCATGTCACTTACTGTGAACTGCATCTCATTCCTCTAGCGCTTGTACCCTTGCGTGCAGCGCCTGCAGTTGGTTCTGCTCCACTTTCCTCTTCCTCTCCCGGCCTTTGTAACCGCCTGTGTCGGGAAACGCAGCCTTCCACAAAACGGAGCTTGGCATGCCTTGTGTCCGTCCAGGGTGCTCAGGATTCCCGATGGCCATTGTGAGCTCGTCGTTCTCTCTATCGGGAACGAACGTCCCTTGCTGCGCTACGGCGATATACTCCTGAAGCTTCGTGACGGGTATTCGCAGTTGCTCGTTCGTCCAAACGCACTTCCCTATTTCAGGGTCCAAGGTTCCCCCAACCCCGAAGAACCAAGTCCTTGAACGGTCTGTGTTGAGGATATAGACCTTAGAGTCACCCGCCAGGAGGGGCCGGGTTACTCATAATGGTCATTGCCAGAAGCCCGGCGCCAAGCTTAAAGACGGTGGGCCAATGATGGGCTTAAGACCCGGATATGGCTTAAGGCTCGTAGTTACAGTCATTATTATGGTAGAACTTGTAGTGTAAGGCAAGAATAGTTGAGAGTCCGAGCCGGACACTCTTATGAGCCGGCCGGGACTCTGAGAGTTGCTGGGCGTCAGCCTCCCTATATAAAGGGACGACCCGACAGCGGTTTAGGGACAAGGAAGATCTCATCGAGAGCCAGGCATAGCAGTTTAGCTCCCTGGTCATCGAAACCCTAATCAATACCACCCCAAACTGGACGTAGGCTTTTACCTTCACCGTAAGGGGCCGAACCAGTATAAACCCTCGTGTCCCTTGTCCCGCTTAACCCCTTCAAGCTTCCTAGCTGCGATGGCTCCACGATTAAGTCCTAGCTCGAGGACATCTGCCGTGACAATTCCACGACAGTTGGCGCCCACCGTGGGGCCAGCGCACGGTGGATTTGAGTTCTTGAAGGGCAGCTTCGAAGGGCTCAAGGGATACGCTGTGGGCCGGATGACCAAGAGTCGTCGCGGCAAGCTCTACATCGACGATGCAAACTGGGGCCCCGATGCCGGCTCAATTGAGCACGGGTACCGGGTCCCCTTCGGCGGAATTCATGTTTTCATCGGCAAGATTGGTGAGCCGGGCCCTGAGCCGGATCTCTGCGCCGATCTCATCAAGACGGCTCAGCGCGCACGACCCGCCTGGGCCCGACCTGCCTTAAGGCATGCTTTTGTGGGATGTATCCATGGAGGGCTCTCTGATCGATCTGGATCTGGAGATGAGACGGCCGCCGGCCCTGATGGCGAGTCGTCCACAGATGAGTCAAACTCGTTGTATCAACTTCAAGATGGCAGGCTCATGGGTTGTTCCGATGGTGACAGTATTCCGGACCTGTTTGAGCCGCCAAGTCAGGTTGGAGTCTCTATGGCCGGTGCACAGCCTGTTCAGAACCCTGCTGCTGGAGCGGGAAACCCGGTGCCCTCTCCGGCTCAGGTGCTGATGGATCTCACGGACAAGATGACGGCCCTGTTGACCGCCGCGGTTGACCCGGCGGATCAAGCTCAGCATGACGCGGAGGTGGCGCAGTTAAAATTGGATCTAGTGAAAGCTAAGGAGGACCTGGCAGCGGAAGGGATTTGGATGGCTGCGGAGAGGGCGGCTCTCGATGCCCAGACCCAGTTGATTCAAGCGTAGTCCTTCCGGCTCACGATGGATCAAAACGCGTCCAATGAGGTCTTGAGAAGGAGGCATCAAAAGACCCAATCTCGACTCCCTCCGGTTTACGATCCACGAAACCTCTTCAACACGCCAGGTGCAGGGTCTAGTAACCCGCCAGGGGTCATAATACCCGGGTCCGGGACCCCTATTCAGCTGCAAGTGATGGGGCCTCCCCAGGTGCCCCCGGCCCCGCCTCAGTACGTGCCAATACCACCGGGTCATTATGCTAACCCGCTGGAGAACATGGTCGCCGCGGCAGCACGGCTGGCGGCTCTCCCAATTGACGGCGACTCTCCGACGGCTACTGAAACCCGCCGGGTCAGGGAAATCCTTCAGACAGCACTGGCGCAGCAAGAGGCGTACTCCTACAGCCGGGACAGGATCCACTCGACCCCTCGTCCGGGCTGGAGCCCGAGTTACAGCAGACACATGGTCTCAGCGACCGGCTCAAGTAACGTCCGACGCCATGACCCGCCCCCTGGCCATGGCCCGGCTCATAATGGAGCCTTTCACGCAGCAGACCAAGACCGAGCACGGCAAGAGGCGGAGCAGATGCCTCAGTTGACGGCTTACCAGACTCCCCCGGCTTATCCGACGACTTCCGTCGACGTGGGTATCCCTACCAGGACTGGGGGTGTCCCTTGTTTAGTGCCAGCTATCCGCAATGAACGTCTGCCCAAGGACTTCAAAGGCCCTAGGAAGGTGCCTAATTACACAGCTGACTTACAACCCGCAGCCTGGATCGAGCGTTACGAGATGGCCATGGAACTGCTGGAGGTCAGTGAGGCGGCAATGGCCAAGTACTTCACTATGATGTTAGATGGGACTGCCCGCACTTGGTTGAAAGGGCTACCACCGAATTCCATCGGGTCTTGGGCTGAGCTGAAAGCCCGGTTCATCCAAAACTTCAAGGACACCTGTAGGCAGTCTATGTCAATTGTGGATTTGACTAACTGCAAGCAGCAGGAGGGTGAGTCTACGACACATTGGGTTCGCCGGGTTAAGGAGATAATACATTCCTCGGATAAGATGGATGCCGGCTCTGCAGTCTTAATGTTGGAGCAGAATTGTCGTTTTGTGCCCCTGAAGATGAAACTCGGGCGGCTTAAGCGCGGCTGCAATGATATGGGTACACTGATGGCGGCTCTTGTCAAGTACGCCGGTTCTGATGGTACCAAGGACCCCGCTTCAGATGATGAAAGGACAGGGAAGGGAAAGAAGAACGGCAATGGCAAGGGTCCTCAGCATAACCCGGGGAACCAAGGAGGCGGCAAGCGCAAGGCCGATGGCAGCCTAGAGTTTGTAGCCAACGCCAGCTCACAAGGTAATAACCAGCGACGCAAGGGGAGGCCCCCTCCCCGGGCCAGCGGGTCAGGCCCGACGCTGGAGCAGCTGTTGAATGAGCCTTGTCCAAGGCATGGCTCTAGAGAGAAGCCAGCTACCCATCTATGGAAGGATTGTGCAATCATGAAGGCCTTTAAAAATTACAATGGCCCGGGCGGCGGCTCAGGCGCCGGCGGTTTTCATGGCCCGGGCGGCGGCTCAAATTCTAATCCTCAGAACGGTCAAGGGGGCTTCAATCAGCAGTCTGGCCAGGGTCATCAACAGTAGCAGGGGGGTTATCAGACCAATCCAAAGCAGCTTAGCGGTGGGCAGTATAATGTGTTTACCACCAGTCTGTGTAAGCGAGATCAGAAGCTTCATAAGAGGGCTGTGAACGCTGTTGAGCCGGCGGTTCCACGCTACTTGCGGTGGTCTGAGCTGCCTATAGTGTGGAGTAGGGAGGATCACCCTCCCCGGGTGGATAATCCGGGTCACTTGGCCTTGGTGGTGGCTCCTCAGGTGGGAGGATATAAGTTCACTAAGGTGCTCATGGATGGAGGCAGCAGCATCAACATGGTGTGGGGTTGATTGATAAGAACCTCAGCCAATCAAACACTATTTTCCATGGTGTGGTACCTGGTAAGTCGGCTTATCCAGTCGGCAAGATCGAGTTGGAAGTGGCCTTTGGAGATGAGCACAACTACAGGGTGGAAAAATTGACCTTTGAGGTGGTCAAGATAAGAAGTCCGTACCATGCCATATTTGGGCGGCCGGCTTACGCCAAGTTCATGGCACGGCCGTGTTATTTACAGCTCAAGATGCCGGGTCATAATGGGACCATTACGGTTCATGGAAGCCGGAAGGTGGCCCTGGAGTGTGAGGAAGGCGATGCAGCTTATGCAGAATCTGTTTGTGCAACAGAGGAGTTAAAGTTTTACAAGGACAACGTTGACCCAACAGATATGACCTCTCTGAAAAAGCCGACTACGGAGCATGAGCCGGCAATGAAATTCAAGTCGGCTGATGAGACTAAACTTGTTGATTTCGTTCCAGGAGATTCATCTCAGCAGTTTAGCATCAGTGCCAACCTGGATCCAAAATAGGAAAGCGCGCTCATCGAGTTCATCCGTGAGAATAGGGGCATCTTCGCATGGAAACCTTCTGACATGCCAGGTGTACCTAGAGAACTCGCTGAGCACACTCTCAATGTTGATCCGAAATTTAAGCCGGTCAGGCAGTTCCTTCGGCGGTTCAATGAGGAGAGGCGGAAAGCTATCGGTGAAGAGGTGGCCCGGCTCTTGGCGGCCAGGTTTATTGTTGAAGTCTTTCACCCAGAGTGGTTAGCTAACCCGGTGCTCGTGCTCAAGAAGAACGGCACTTGGCGGATGTGTGTGGACTACACGGACTTAAACAAGGCGTGTCCGGCTAATCCTTTTGCCCTTCCCCGTATTGATCAAATTATTGATGCTACGGCAGGTTGCGCGCGTTTAAGTTTCTTGGATGCTTATTCCGGATATCATCAGATTAAAATGGCAGTTAAGGACCAGGAGAAGACGGCGTTCATCACTCCCTTTGGAGCCTTCTGCTATGTATCTATGCCCTTTGGACTCAAGTGTGCACAGGCGACTTATCAGCGTTGCGTGCAGAACTGTCTTCATAACCAGATTGGGCGCAATGTTCATGCTTATGTGGACGATATTGTGGTTAAATCTATAAAGGAGGAAACCCTGATAGATGATTTGAGGGAAACCTTTGATAATCTCCGGGTTTACAAGATGATGCTTAACCCGGCCAAGTGCGTTTTTGGTGTTCCTGCAGGCAAACTCTTGGGTTTCTTGGTTTCTGACAGAGGCATTGAAGCTAACCCGGAGAAGATCAAGGCCATCACCTCCCTGGCTAAGCCGGCGTGTATAAATGATGTTCAGCGCTTGGCGGGTCGCATCGCTGCTTTAAGCCGGTTTATAAGCCGTTTGGGTGAGAAGGCCATGCCATTATATCAGTTGATGAAGAAAACTGATAACTTTGTCTGGAATGATGCAGCTAATACTGCCTTTGAGGATTTGAAGAAGCAGCTGGCAGAGCCCCCAGTCCTTGCTGCTCCGGTTGATAAGGAGCCCTTATTACTATATGTGGCGGCGAACACACGAGCTGTCAGTGTGGCTGTGGTGGTGGAGCGCAAGGAAGAGGGTAAGGAGCATCCGGTTCAGCGGCCGGTTTATTATGTCAGCGAAGTGCTCATCGAGTCCAAACAGCGGTATCCACATTGGCAGAAGCTTGTTTATGGTGTGTTCATGGCGAGCCGGAAGCTTAAGCATTATTTCCAGGGTCATCCCATCACTGTGGTTAGTTCGGCTCCTCTTGGTGATATCATTCAAAACAGGGAGGCCACAGGAAGAGTAGTTAAGTGGGCCATAGAGCTCGGACCTCATGGTCTCAAATACGTGCCACGCACTGCTGTTAAATCTCAGGCCCTGGTGGATTTCAACAATGATTGGACAGAGTCACAAGTGCCTGAGCAAAAGCCGGATAACACATATTGGACTATTCACTTTGATGGGTCCAGGCAGCTGGAGGGCTCGGGGGCTGGAGTCGTATTGGCTTCCCCTAAGGGTGACAAGTTCCATTATGTGCTACAATTGATGTTTCCTTGTACCAACAACGCAGCTGAGTACGAGGCCTTGCTCCACGGTCTTCGGACGGCTAAGGAGATGAGCTTGAGCCGGGTAAGGTGTTTCGGTGACTCAGACTTGGTGGCTCAACAAGTATCAGGCAAGTGGGACTCTAAGGACCCTCTCATGGCGGCTTATCGCCGCGAAGTTGATGCCATTGCTGGGCACTTTCAGGGCTACCAAGTAGAGCACATTGATCGCAGGAAAAACGAGGCGGCCGATGCTCTAAGCCGGCTGGGCTCTCAGCGAAAGCCGGTGCCGCCTAATACTTTCCTGGATGTCCTGTATAACCCTTCTGTTAAGTTGCCTACAGAGGAAGACTTGGCTGTCCCTGACCCGGAGGCACGACTGGTGGCGGCTCTCCATATCATACCGGACTGGACAATGCCCTATCTGGCTTACATGACCCGGGGAGAATTGCCTGAGGATGAAACTTTGGCCAGACAAATAACCCAGCGGGCTAAGTCAATGATTGTTATCAATGGCGAGTTGCATCACCGCAGTGTTTCGGGAGCGTTTCAGCGTTGTGTTTCCCCTGAGGAAGGTCAAGAGATCTTGCGTGAGATTCATGAAGGGGATTGTGGCCATCACGCCGGCTCATAGTCTCTTGTGGCCAAGGCTTTTCGTCATGGTTTTTATTGGTTGACGGCTCACGCTGATGCAGAGGACTTGGTCAGTAAGTGTGATGGTTGCCAAAGGTTCTCGCGACGGGCTCATGTGCCGGCTCAAGAGCTGAGGATGATCCCAATTACTTGGCCCTTTGCGGTCTGGGGGCTTGATATGGTTGGGCCTCTTAAAAGGTCCAAGGATAAGAAGACCCACCTTTTGGTGGCAGTTGACAAATTTACCAAGTGGGTTGAAGCGGAGCCAGTTAGCAAGTGTGATGCAGCCACGGCGGTTCAGTTTATGAAAAAGGTGATCTTTCGCTTTGGTTTTCCACACAGCATTATAACTGACAATGGCACCAATTTATCCAAAGGCGCCATGGAGGAGTTTTGTCAACGAGAGCATATCCGACTTGATGTTTCCTCGGTGGCTCATCCTCAATCCAATGGTCAAGCGGAGAGAGCTAATCAGGAGATTCTGAAGGGCATCAATCCCCGGCTTTTGGTCCCTTTGCAACGGACACCGGGTTGTTGGGTGGAGGAGTTGCCCTCCGTGTTATGGAGCATCAACACTACTCCTAACAGGTCTACAGGTTTTACGCCTTTCTTCATGGTTTATGGGGCAAAAGCAGTCCTCCCCAGTGACATCCGTCATGACTCGCCTCGAGTGGAAGCTTATGTTGAGGCGGATAATGAGCAGGCGCGCCAAGATGCTCTTGACTTGTTGGACGAACAACGTGATGTGGCAGCAGCCCACTCAGCGATTTACCAACAAGACCTGCGCCGTTATCATAGCCGCCGGGTTAAATCCCGGGTCTTCCAGGAAGGCGATCTCGTGCTCTGGCTCATCCAAGATCAAACAGATGCACACAAGCTATCCCCGCCTTGGGAAGGGCCCTTTGTGGTCAGCAAGAATTTGCACAACGGGTCATATTACCTCATTGACATTCGGGAGCACAAAGATTCACGTAAGTCGGAGGAAGAGACCCGTCGGCCGTGGAACATAGCTCAGCTTCGGCCTTACTACACTTGTGCCACCGGCTCTCATAATGTACATATTTCTCTAAGCCATGTATATACTATGATAAGCAATAAAGCAAGACCTCTGTCCTTTTTTCTCCTTCAAATGTGCACGTGTTGTTTTCATTGCAAGATTACATGATAACTTGAAGGAGGATCCGGCTTATGATCGTATTCGAATCTAGCCGTAGGCAATAAGGTCACTTGGGGGCTTCCTGTTCAAACATAGGTCGTATTCGAACCAAAGAGAACATAGCTGTCGATACCCATTTGATTGGCAAAGTGCCGAGCTCATTGGGGAGTTTTCTTTGATCATATTTGAATCTTAGTTTAACCCCTTTGGGAACCGACGTGGATCGTATTCGAATCAGCGTCGTTAAACAATTCTTAAAATCACTTGGGGGCTTCCTGTTCAAACATGGGTCATATTCGAACCAAAGAGAACATAGCTGTCGGTACCCTCTTGATTGGCATCGCCACACCCACTGGGGGCTATGTGATCGTATTCGAATCTTAGCGTAACTCCTTTGGGACGGGTCTCTGGTCGTATTCGAACCGGAAGCCTCTAAGTTTTTTCTGATTTATAGCAAGTTCTTCTGATTACTTAAAGTATGCATGGCGGGTCTCACCTTGCCGGCTTAAATTTTGATTTACAGTACTAGTTGAATACAATCGGCGTTCTTAAGACTGGTAAACCGGAGTTGAGGTACCAACCTTATTACCCGGGTTATATAAGCCGGAGTGTGCTTGCAGGCCGGTAAGTGTGTTATTACGGGTATGTCAAGGACATGATTGAGGACCAGTCTTTTTCGATTCATCTTCCGGGTTATATATCTAAAACTTATGATTCTCAGTGCGGTAAGCCGCCTAGAGACTTGTGATTTGTCCTTCTATGCAGGATAGTCGAAGGTAACTATTTTGAGCTTAAGGAAAATAAATGATTGATTACGACCCGGAGAAATATAAAGGAGACAACTTCAATAGACTTCAGCATTCAATGCGTGCACGATGGCACGGCAAAGATAAAGTATTGGTCCTACTCTATTACAAGACTCATTGAGTCCAAAAGGGTGAGGCATTGTTTGATAAGCCGCCAGCAGAGTTACGATGCTTGCTGGGTTGAAGTCTCCGGCTCATCCCTCTCTTCTCCTCCGGCTGTTCCCAAGGTCTGGAAAGTCGACGACTTCCAGTCGATGCCGCTCAGAGCTTCGAATTGAGCTTCTTCGTCAATTAACCCCGCCGGGTCAATCTCCGGGGCGAAGGTGTGCTTGCGAGTTGGCGGGATTAAGCTGAGGGCCTCATAGCGTGGAGTGGGGATCCTCTGATTCTCTGCATCGTAACCCGGCTGATACTTAGTCAGATCTGTATCATTGCCAATCAGAGTGGCCACCGGGCGTACGATCTTCACGCAAGCTACGAAGTCGTTCTGGTCGAAGGCGGTGCCGTCTTCCTTCAAACTGGGGTAGCCCAGAGCGATGTCCGCCGGGTCTAGCTCTGGAAGGAACGCCTTAGCCCGGCTTAGAGCCGCTATGGCTCCGGCTCTTGCAGAGGCCCGTCGCAGCTCTTGAATGCGTTGAGGAAGAACGGCGAGCCGGCGAAGAACCTCAGCCAGGTGAGTCGGCACCTCGTTGGATAGGGCCACCACAGCCAGAGCACGCTGTGACCCGGTGTAGAGCTGCTCCACCAGGGTGTACACGGCCTTCAGCTTGGTTACCACACTTTGGTTGAGGTTGGCGCTTCTGGGACCTGTTTCACAGAATAGGATAAGCCGCCGACAAGGGTAAGTTATGAGATATAAAGAGTACAACCATGATGAAAGCCGGTGAAATGACTTACCGAAGATTGCGGCAACCATCTGGGACACTTGGCGCTTTAACCCGGAGAGTTCGGCGGTCTTCTCTGACAAAGCCTTCTCCGCCTGTTTAGACCGGTTCACCAGCACGGCCTTTTCTTCGGCCCAAGCCTTCCGTTCAGCGTCAAACTCCGTCTTCAGTTTTTCTTGCGCAGCAATACTGGACACAAATTTGGCATTTGCTTTCCGGGTCTCAGTCTCTTGCGTCTTCAGACGGGTCTTGAGGTCGGAGATGTCAGCCTCCAACTTCTTGTAAGCAGCCTGCATAATATCCGGGTTATAGGATGAGCAGTTAGTATGCAATTTTCAAAGTCCCAAGCACTTTCCAAGCAAAGACACTTGGCACTTGGGGGCTAATGCATATCGAACGTTTCTATCTACAAATTGCCGGTTCAAGTGAGTAAGCCAGAACTTAAGTCTACAACATATTCTATCATAAGTCGTAGACTTGGGGGCTAGCGCATGGTAAGCATAACAAGATAACTATACACTAAGCAAGAAGAAAGAAGAGTGGTACCTCAGACTTCTGCTGAATCTGGTTCACCATGCTGATTTCTGCATCCCGGCTCTTGTGCACTTGACTGACGAAGCCGGAGACAATCTCTCCAATGTTCAGGTTGGTGTAGTCAGTAAGGTCCAGATTAACCTGGCGGGGCTGTAGCAACTCCCCCTTGGCGGAGCACTTGGCCAGCGCGGTAGCTCTCCCCGGCTCAACAAATTCCGTCCGGGTGATTACCACACCGGATCATCTGCTGGTTGAGCCAAGCTGGAGGCCTCCAGGTTAGCAGAAGTTTCTGCAGTTGCCTTGTTGGTTGGAGTGGTGGCTTCGGGAGCGGAGGCAGCTGGCGGTTCTTGACCTGCTACCTCCGGCTCAGGCAAATCCGGCTCTTCGACCGGCTTGGTCTTCTTCGCCCTCTTGGTGAGCTTGGCCTGGGCACTGAAAAGACAGAAAGGTTAAGCACAAAAATGTAAGTAAAGACAAGTACAACATGAGATGGTCATCATTACCCGGGCACGGTCTTGAAAGCCGGCAGGCTTGACTGCATAGAGTCGCCAGAAGAGGGGGAAGTTTCCTGATAATTTGAGTCAGAAGAGTTGAGCGGTTGACGTATAACACCCGCCAAAGGATGAAAAGGGTACAAATTTGAGATCACCTCGGTCCGGCGCTTCCTCGACGCGTCCGGTAAGCCGAAAGAGAGGTCGGCGTCCTTGTTGGTCCGGGTGTGCCGCCGGCTCTCATGAGTCTGTCGCTTCAAAATAAATTGAGGATCTTGATAAGCTAAAGGATGTGAAAAGCTTACTTTCCGGGTTACCCTTCGGATTTTCAGCCTTGGCAAGGGCTCCGAGTCGGAGGAAAGTATCATTACCTCTTCAACCACCGGGTTACTGGCTCCGGTGTCATCCTGTTGATGAACAAGTGTTGGTAAGGCGGATAGAAATAAACAATAAACATAACAAAGAGTTTACAGGTTCAGGGGTTACCTCTGACTCGGAGTTGTCGCTTAGTTGCATCAGCTCTGAAGCAGTCGGCCTACTTCCCTTCTTACGGGGAGCGGCTCTCTTGGCGGCTTTCTTCGCTTTCCTGGCCTTCTTGGCCGCCTCATGGTCATATTTGACCTTCCAGAATTTGTCATCAGCCTGAAAAATACAATGATGATTTCTTAAAGATTCAGATGAAAGTTATCTATAGAAGAAGGTAAGATGTTCAGATCAGCGGCTTACTGCTGGGGCTGGATTGGTCTTGCAGAAGGGGGCTAACCCGGTCCTCCCGCAGTCTGCCAAGCTCTCGTTCAGGAGAGCCTTGGTCATGTCCTCGGCGACATCTTCAGGGAGGTCGCTGCGGCTGTGTCGCAGGGGGTCATCTTTCCGGCCCGTGTACTCGCACATTAAGCCGGGGCGGCGGCTCAATGGGATTACCCGCCAGGAGATCCAGACCCGGACCAGATCAATTCCATTAAGACCATTGCCCAGGAGAGCCTTGATCCTGTTAATAGTGGGGAGGAGAGGTTGGCGCTCCGCTTGAGTCAGCTTGTCTGACAGTGGGTGTGTTGGTTCCAGACGCGAGGGGCGAAAGCCGGGCAGCGGACTCTCATCAGCCGGCGACGTGTCTTGGCAATAGAACCACATCTGGTTCCAGTCTTTGGGGTGGCTTGGTGGCTCTGCGTAAGGGAAAAGGCAGTCTCTCCGCCGCTGAATGGAGATGCCACCAAGCTCCAAGCTTGGCCCATTGGCGCACTCATTCTGACGGTTCAGGTAGAAGAGCTCTCTGAAGAGCAGCAGGCTGGGCTCCTCTCCAAGGTAGACCTTGCAGAACACTTGGAAGTTGCAGATATTGGACACTGAGTTGGGTCCTATGTCTTGAGGCCGCAGGTCGAAGAAATTCAGCACGTCTCTGAAGAACTTTGAGCCGGGCGGTGCGAAGCCCCGGCTCATGTGATCCGCAAAAATCACTACCTCCCCGTCCTTTGGCTGTGGTCTCTCCTCTGACGGGTCAGGGGCACGGTAGGACATGACGTCCTTCTTGGGCAAGTAACCCGACTTCATAAAGTCCATCAAGGTCTCGTCGGTGACGTTGGACCTCATCCAGTTGCAAGTGATGGGTGCTTTGGGAGCTTTGGGAGGCATGGTGAACGTGGGAAGCCTATGATACAGGGAAAAATGTCCAGTTTAATAATGAGCCGGAAGAGACTTACAAGTCAAGGTTTAAGGTGGCGGCTCATGGAGGGGCCTAATGATATATATCTGAGTACATTGGTTATCTAAGCCGCCGAAAAGATGTCAAGAGTAATTCAATTCGTCTACAGCCTTGTTGTAAGTAAACCGGAAATTTTTACGGCGTGTGGCTTCTTTGAGCCGGAAGATCCTGTGGCGTGTGGTTTCTTTAAATCAGAAATGTAAGTCGCCATGGCTCAACGAGTGCAGTTTTTTACTAAGTGCGGTGAAAACAAGTTTCACACATTGCGGTAAATAATTTGGATCAAGCGGTCGGCTGAAAAAGAAAATTTCTAGACCTAAAAACAGACGCGAGGGAAGTTCTTGGGCTTGAACAAGGCTCTTATGCAGTAAAAAGAGGGCTATTTGCATGTGAAATGGGTGCTAAACAGTTACCGCAGTAGTTCTATGCAAGGCTAAGATAAAAAACGGGCAGTAAAAATGAAAACTACCGGAGCTCGTGGGCGACGGCGACGAACACGGAAGAACGGCAGGAGTTGAATGTAGATCTGTTCTACGGGGAAGAAGGAACTTACAGAGGCAGGTGAGCTGCAAGGGGTCGCCGCGGTTCTCTGGACGGATCAGGGTGATGCAGCGGCCAACGTCGACGAAGACGCGGAGCTCTGTTGCGGCGGCGGCGGCGGCGGAGCTCGAGCAGTACGGAAGCAGCGAGAGGAAGAGGACGACGGAAGGGGGAGAATGGAAAGACCTGAGGGCCGGGCTATTTATAAGGACGAGCTCATAAGTGGGCGCGAGAAACAAGGAGACCACGGCGTGGTTATCTCCCCACGAAACGCCTCGATTTTCGGGATGACAGTAAAGATAAGATCCGTTGCGGATCTGGCGGAGTAAAAAACGGACTTAATGGAAGATGACGTCACGGCGGATTACCCGGAGTCCAGAGGATGACGTCACGCCGGGTTATGGCCTTCACACAATTGTAAGCCGGAGATTTTCTGTCGAAAGGATTGAAGATTGACATGAGCCGGCTCAAATCAATCTGGGGCCTAATGTTGAGGATATAGACCTTAGAGTCACCCGCCAGGAGGGGTCGGGTTACTCATAATGGTCATTGCCAGAAGCCCGGCGCCAAGCTTAAAGACGGTGGGCCAATGATGGGCTTAAGACCCGGATATGGCTTAAGGCTCGTAGTTACAGTCATTATTATGGTAGAACTTGTAGTGTAAGGCAAGAATAGTTGAGAGTCCGAGCCGGACACTCTTATGAGCCGGCCGGGACTCTGAGAGTTGCTGGGCGTCAGCCTCCCTATATAAAGGGACGACCCGACAGCGGTTTAGGGACAAGGAAGATCTCATCGAGAGCCAGGCATAGCAGTTTAGCTCCCTGGTCATCGAAACCCTAATCAATACCACCCCAAACTGGACGTAGGCTTTTACCTTCACCGTAAGGGGCCGAACCAGTATAAACCTCGTGTTCCTTGTCCCGCTTAACCCCTTCAAGCTTCCTAGCTGCGATGGCTCCACGATTAAGTCCTAGCTCGAGGACATCTGCCGTGACAATTCCACGACAGTCTGGCCAGTGCAATGTCTCTGGTTCGACCCCTTTATCAAGCAGGTCATTCTCAGCCTTCTCCCACAACAGCCGGGCTTTGAGGTAGCCACCTGACCCCGTGCGATGGTGATGCTCCTTCTTCGCATCATTTTTCTTGTTTGTTGCTGACATCTTCTTACTCTTGTTCAATGTCTAGTGGGCCACAAATGCGTCCCAGTGATCTCTTATCTTCTCATATCGGCCGGTGAATTCTGGAGTCTTGTCTTTGTCGACAAACATTGATTTCAGCTCATTCTTCCACCTCCTGAATAGATCCGCCGTCTTCTTAAGAGCATGAGCCTTGACCAATGGCTCTATAACTGGCTTCTTCGGATCCTCCTCTGGCGGTAGGGTGAAATTTGCCTTCAGCTCGGTCCAAAGATCATCTTTCTGCCTATCATGTCCCTAACAAGAACCCCGCACTGAGCAGAAAATGCTTCCTTGGTCCGGATGGGTTCAATCGGTTGGCCATCGCGCGCGATTGCTGTGATCGTGAACCTTTCATCCTGGCGCAACCTTTTCTTCAGGCCTCGTCTCGTTACCGAAGTTTGGCTCGATCCGGAGGGCTAGAAAAGAAGAAAGAAGAGAGTTAATATGTGCATACCAAAACAATTAATGCATCAATTAGCTAGTCAGCACAGGCTTAATTAATATATATACCTGGCCGGACTCCATTCGGTCACCGGAGCCGTCATCACGGTGTCCTTCTTCCATCGGAATTCCATCACCGGAGCCATCATAATCATGTCCCTCCTCCTCCATTGTTCGATCACCGTAGCCTACTTCACCCTCTCCTTCCATACCATCGGTGTCGTTGAGATATGACATGACATCACCTCCGCCGAGGATTATGTCCCCCAACACCTGTTCTGCTTCCAAGTCTCGGTGCTCCATAGTTTCTGCAAATATTACAACATGGAAATTAATATACAAACATGACAGATGGATATATTAGTGGCAAACGTAGACCTAGCTAGCTAATCACAACAAGGAATCATATTAGTGGCCTCGACGCTTCTACGGTTGGAGTGGCCTCGGCAATGCTTCTAGGGTTTTGAGGTGGCCTCGACGACAATGCTCTTTTAACTTGGTAAATTTGGGTGGCTTCGGCAATGCTTCTAGGGTTTGTGGTGGCCTCGGCAACGCTTCTAGGGTTTGGGGTGGCCTCGACGACAACGCTCTTTTAACTTGGTAAATTTGGGTGGCCTCGGCAACGCTTGTAGGGTTTGGCTGGACCGACAAGGGATTTAACAAAATGGCGCCATTCTAGATGTGCAGAAAATGGTCCATATTTTTCCTGATCTCATCTATCCTTCTATATGTCACGTTGTCTAGTGTCAAAGAATTCAAGAAAACCATGACTTCATCATTAGCCGGAAATGACAGACGCATAATGGTACAAAGCTCTTCAAAGTTGTTTTGGAACGGAGTTCCCGATATAATAATTCGCTTTTTGGTACAAAGTTCAGCAAGAGCCTTCCGAATATCGCTATTTGGAAGGCCTTTGCTGAAATTCATACCAATAGGCGAATTATTCTATCAGGAACTCCGTTCCAAAACAACTTTGAAGAGCTTCGTAGCATCATACGCCTGTTACTTCCGGCAAATGATGAAGACATGGATTTCTTCAATACTTTGACAGACAACATGACATATAGAAGAATATATATATATATATATATATATATATATATATATATATATGAGATCAGAAAAAAAAATTGGATCAACTTGTGCACATCCATAATGGGGGCATTCTTGATAAATCTGGACCCTCGACCCCTCGGCGACCCTCGACCCTCTACACTAGTTCCCGACCCTCGACTGCTCGGTGATCCACGACCCTCTACCCTAGTTCCCGACCCTCGACCCCCTCATGTCACGTTTGTCTAGTGTCAAAGGATTCAACAAAACCATGTCTTCATCATTGGGCGAAAGTAACAGGCACATGATGGTACGAAGCTCTCAAAAGTTATTTTTGGAACGGAGTCCCAGATAGGATAATTCACTTTTTGGTACAAAGTTCAGCAAGAGCCTTATCGCTATTTGGAAGGCCTTTGCTGAAATTCGTACCAAAAGGCGAATTATCCTATCCGGGACTCCGTTCCAGAATAAGTTTGGAGAACTTCGTACCATCATGCCCCGGTTACTTCTGGCTAATGATGAATCCATGCATTTCTTCAATACTTTGACACAAGGCAACCTCTCGACCCCTCGGCGATCCTCGAGAGTTGGTCGAGTCCCCCCCTCGACCCTCAACCCTCTACCCTAGTTCCCGACGCTCGACCGCTCGGCGATCCTCGAAGAGTTGGTTGAGCGAGAGGGGGTTGATCGACGCTCGAAGAAGAAAAAATAGAAGAACAAAAAAGAGAGGAGAATAATTCTATTTTTTCTTCTTCTCCTCTATTCCTTCTTCTTCTCCTATTTTTTCTTCTTCTCCTCTATTCCTTCTTCTTATTTTTCCTTATTTTCCTTTTTCCTCTCCACTAACCTAAAATGCACTAACAACAACTAACCTAAAATGCACTATAAATCAACTAACCTAAAATGCACTAACCTAAATCAACTAACTCAACATATGAAGAAGGAAATGTTATCGGAGAGGGGGTATATCGCCCCCCTCATGTATCCACATACATACATCTATACATACATCCATCCATCTATGGATCATCATTGGAAAAAAAAATGCATACATCCATGGATCATCATTTCTCATATATATCCATCTATAGCCACATACATATATAAATGGGAAAAATGCTATGAAAAAAATACATATATGAACAAAAATACATATATACTTGGTAAATATTCTATGAACATCATTTCTCATATATATCAATGCATACATCCATGGATCATCATTGCTCATATATCCATAGTCATATATAAAAACTTTCTATATATGAACAAAAAACATTTTTGACATATTTAGCATATTTTAATTTTCCTAACTCTTTTACAACTAGAAAATTACTCCAACTTCATGACAGTACCCACACTCCATTTCACCAAAAACCTTCTGATGCATAGTTCAAATTTTTTAAATTTCATTCAAATGAAATTTGAATTAGATTCAAATTACTTGCTGAAAACCTTTTCTAAACCGCTCCAAAAATTCTGTAATTTTGCCATCGCCTTTGTCTTGCATCAGTACCTCACCACAAAAAATTTCAGAAATGCCTAAAATGCCCAACGCCATCTAGCATTTCATCAAACACCTTCTATATGCACTGTTCATATCTGTAAAATAATTCAGAAATTTCAGAAAAGTGGACACCGTGTTGCTGCTGCTCCACTCCTTCTCCTCTCCTTCTGCTCTTCAATGCGTCGGGGCCGGCGGCGACCATGGAGCAGGGGCAGAGCAAGGGGCGCTCGGGCGCAAGAGCGGCGCTCAGGACCATGGGAAAGGGGGGGGGGCTCACTTCGAGGGGGCGGGGATGGCTCAAGTCCGGCGACGAGGACGGCAGGCTCGGGGTGGCACGCGGTGACGGGGACGACGGGCTCGGGGCGGCATGCGGCGACGGGGAGGAGGAGGCGGGCTCGGGGAGACACACGGCGACGGGGACGACGACGGCGGGCTCGGGGATGCCGCCGACGAGGACGGCGTGGGCTCGGGGAGGCGACGACGCGGTCCGGAGGGCTCGGCAGCGACAAGGACGAGGAGCAGCCTGGCGGCACCGTTGGAGGAGAGGACGAGGAGATCGATCGAACTGAATGAAAATTTCTAAGTGTTTTCTTATATAGACGAAGCATTGGTCCCGGTTCGTGGCACCAACTGGGACCAATGCCCCCCTTTGGTCCCGATTCGTGCCACCAACCGGGACCAAAGGTCTCTTTTCAGCAGCCCAAAGGGCGGGACTAAAGGGGGGCATTGGTCCCGGTTGGTACCACGAACCGGTACCAATGCACCCCTTTCGTCCTGGTTGGTGGCACCAACCGGGACCAAAGGCCTTGCGCTGGCGGGGTGCGATGGGATGTTTAGTCCCACCTCGCTAGTTGAGAGAGCTCGAGAGTGGTTTATAAGCGCTGTTGCGCCCACCCTCTCGAGCTCATATGAACTGCAGGCTTTTGGGCCTACTCTGGCACTCCTTGCCCGTGGGCCTACTGGGCCTGCTGCGGGCCTGAATCCTGGCCCATGGTTGGGTTTCTAGTCGTATTAAGGCCGTGGTGGCCCACTAGGTGGCATTTTTTTTCCAGTCTTTTGTTTTCTTTTTTGCTTTATTTATTTTGTTTTGTTTCTACTTACAACAAAATACTTACTGTTGCTATTTTTAATTATTTTATTAAAGTTTATTTTATTTTATTTTGTTTCTACTTATTTATTAAAGTTTATTTTGTTTCTACTTATTTATTTTATTTTGTTTCTACTTATTTATTTTATTTTATTTTTTGCTTTATTTATTTATTTTATGAAAATTCTTGTTTCTTATAATGTTTTGAACAGAAAATACTTTGATAATTTTAGTTGCATAAAATTTATATAATTTTACTTTCAATAATACTAGAGGTTTATAAAAGCTTTTTAATTGATTCCTTTTGCTATTAGAGTTTCATTAAAGTTTTCTAGTTCATTCTTTTTTATATTAGAGTTTCATTAAAGTTTTCTAGTTCATTCTTATAGTTTATTATTTTTGCTATTAGAGTTTCATAAAAGTTTTCCAGTTCATTCTTTTTTTATTAGTTCATTGTTTGAGCTAAATGACCCTGAAATTGAAAAGCACTTTAGATGAACTCTGAAGAGGTTGAAAATTGGCATGGTATCATCATTTCACCCACATAGCATGTGCTAAAAAGTTGAGAGGGTTACGGCAAAAACTGGATGCACTTCGTGTACAAAATGGACAATCTCTTTCGAAGTATCAGGGTTTCGTTCGAAAACTCATCTGTTACAAAGGGATTTCATTTTTTTGAACTTATTTGAACTCCAGACTTTTTGTGTGTTCAAAATGAACCATTCAAAGCCACATCATCAAATTTCAACCCTTTGTGACTTCATCTGTTATTTTTCATGCATTTACTGATATTTTTGAGCTAAATGACCCTGAAATTGAAAAGCACTTCAAATGAACTCTGAAGAGGTTGAAAATTGGCATGGTATCATCATTTCACCCACATAGCATGTGCTAAAAAGTTGAGAGGGTTACGGCAAAAACTGGATGCACTTCGTGTACAAAATGGACAATCTCTTTCGAAGTATCTGTTACAAAGGGATTTCATTTTTTTAACTTATTTGAACTCCAGACTTTTTGTGTGTTCAAAATGAACCATTCAAAGCCACATCACGAATTTTCAACCCTTTGTGACTTCATTTGTCTTCACTTTTTCTTCGCTTGTGTCCTTTGCTTATTGCGTCGTAACCATGGATATTCTTCATCGCTTAACAGGGTGCTTGGGTCAGCCTTGACTTTGAAGGGAGGAATTTCATGAAACTTTTCATAATCTTCACACATGTCTGTCTTGCCCTCCAATCCCAAGATGTCCCTTTTTCCTGAAAGAACTATGTGGTGCTTGGGCTCATCGTATGATGTATTCGCTTCCTTATCTTTTCTTTTTCGTAGACATGTCCTTCACATAGAAAACCTGCGCCACATCATTGGCTAGGACGAATGGTTCGTCTGTGTACCCAAGATTGTTCAGATCCACTGTTGTCATTCCGTACTGTGGGTCTACCTGTACCCCGCCTCCTGACAGATTGACCCATTTGCACTTAAACAAAGGGACCTTAAAATCATATCCGTAATCAAGTTCCCACATGTCCACTATGTAACCATAATATGTGTCCTTTCCCCTCTTGGTTGCCGCATCAAAGCGGACATCGCTGTTTTGGTTGGTGCTCTTGTGCTCTTGGGCGATCGTGTAAAATGTATTCCCATTTATCTCGTATCCTTTGTAAGTCAATACAGTCGAAGATGGTCCCCTGGACAACGAGTACAACTCATCACAAACAGTGTTGTCACCTCTGAGACGTGTTTCCAACTAACTGCCAAAAGTCCTGATGTGTTCACATGTAATCTAGTCGTCACACAGCTCCGGGTGTTCGGAGCGCAGACTGTTCTTGTGTTCATCGACATACGGGGTCACCAAGGTAGAGTTCTGTAGAACTGTGTAGTGTGCTTGAGACCAAGAATGCTCGTTGCTACCTCTTGAGCACTGCGTTGGTTTTTCCCTTGAAGAGGAAAGGGTGATGCAGCAAAGTAGCGTAAGTATTTCCCTCAGTTTTTGAGAACCAAGGTATCAATCCAGTAGGAGACTACACGCAAGTCGCCTCGTACCTACACAAACAAATAAGAACCTTGCAACAAACGCGATAAAGGGGTTGTCAATCCCTTCACGGCCACTTGCAAAAGTGAGATCTGATAAAGATAATAAGATAAATATTTTTGGTATTTTTTATGATAAAGATTGAAAGTAAAGATTGCAAAGTAAAATATATTGGAAACTTATATGATGGAGAATAGACCCGGGGGCCATATGTTTCACTAGTGGCTTCTCTCAAGATAGCATAAGTATTACGGTGGGTGAACAAATTACTATCGAGCAATTGATAGAAAAGTGCATAATTATGAGAATATCTAGGCATGATCATGTATATAGGCATCATGTCCGCGACAAGTAGACCGAAACGATTCTGCATCTACTACTATTACTCCACACATCGACCGCTATCCAGCATGCATCTGGAGTATTAAGTTCATAAGAATAGAGTAACACATTAGGCAAGATGACATGATGTAGAGGGCAAAACTCAAGCAATATGATATAAACCCCATCTTTTTATCCTCGATGGCAACAATACAATATGTGTCGTTTCCCTTGCTGTCACTGGGATCGAGCAACGCAAGATTGAACCCAAAGCTAAGCACTTCTCTTGTTGCAAGAAAGATCAATCTAGTAGGCCAAACCAAACTTATAATTCGAAGAGACTTGCAAAGATATTAAATCATACATAAAAGAATTCAGAGGAGATTCAAATATTGTTCATAGATAATCTTGATCATAAACCCACAATTCATCGGATCTCGACAAACACACCGCAAAAAGAATTACATCGAATAGATCTCCAAGAAGATCGAGGAGAACTTTGTATTGAGATCCAAAGAGAGAGAAGAAGCCATCTAGCTAATAACTATGGACCTGAAGGTCTGTGGTAAACTACTCACACATCATCGGAGAGGCCATGGTGTTGATGTAGAAGCCCTCCGTGATCGATTCCCCCTCCGACAGAGCGCCGGAAAAGGCCCCAAGATGGGATCTCATGGGTACAGAAGGTTGCGGCGGTGGAAATAGGGTTTCGTGGTGCTCCTGGATGTTTTCGGGGTATATGGATATATATAGGAGGAAGAAGTAGGTCGGTGGAGCTGCGAGGGGCCCATGAGGGTGGGGGGCGTGCCCAGGGGGGCAGGTGCGCCTCCCTGCCTTGTGGCCTCCTCGTTTCTTTCTTGATGTCCACTCCAAGTCCCCTGGATCATGTTTGTTCCAAAAATAACTCTCCCGAAGGTTTCATTCCGTTTGGATTCCGTTTGATATTCCTTTTCTGCGAAACACTGAAATAGGCAAAAAACAGCAATTTGCACTGGGCCTTCGGTTAATAGGTTAGTCCCAAAAATAATATAAAAGTTCTTAGTAAAACCCATTAAACATCCAAAACAGATAATATAATAGCATGGAACAATCAAAAATTATAGATACGTTGGAGACGTATCAAGCATCCCAAGCTTAATTCCTGCTCGTCCTCGAGTAGGTAAATGATAAAAACAGAATTTTTGATGTGGAATGCTACCTAGCATAATTCTCAATGTAATTTCCTTTATTGTGGCACGAATGTTCAGATCCGAAAGATTCAAGACAAAAGTTTAATGTTGACATAAAAATAATAATACTTCAAGCGTACTAACTAAGCAATTATGTCTTCTCAAAATAACATGGCCAAAGAAAGTTCATCCCTACAAAATCATATAGTTTGGTCATGCTCCATTTTCGTCACACAAGAATGCTCTCATCATGCACAACCCCGATGACAAGCCAAGCAATTGTTTCATACTTTAGTAATCTCAAACTTTTTCAACCTTCACGCAATACATGAGCGTGAGCCATGGATATAGCACTATGGGTGGAATAGAATATGATGATGGGGGTTATGTGGCAAAGACAAAAAAGGAGAAAGTCTCACATTGACGCGGCTAATCAACGGGCTAGGGAGATGCCCATCAATTGATGCCAATGCAAGGAGTAGGGATTGCCATGCAACCGATGCACTAGAGCTATAAATGTATGAAAACTCAACAAAAGAAACTAAGTGGTGTGCATCCAACTTGCTTGCTCACAAAGTCCTAGGGCATTTGAGGAAGCCCATTGTTGGAATATACAAGCCAAGTTCTATAATGGAAAATTCCCACTAGTATATGAAAGTGACAAAACAAGAGACTCTCTATCATAAAGATCATGGTGCTACTTTGAAGCACAAGTGTGGAAAAAAAGGATAGTAGCATTGTCCCTTTTTATTTCTTTTCTCTTTTTTAGGCCTTTCTCTTTTTTTGCCTTTCTTTTTTTTGGGACAATGCTCTATTAATGATGATCATCACACTTCTTTTTATTTACAACTCAATGATTACAACTCGATACTAGAACAAAATATGACTCTATATGAATGCCTCCGGCGGTGTACCAGGATGGGGAATGAATCAAGAGTGACATGTATGATAAATTATGCATGGTGGCTTTGCCACAAATACGATGTCAACTACATGATCATGCAAGGCAATATGATAATGGTGAAGCGTGTCATAATAAATGAAACGGTGGAAAGTTGCATGGCAATATATCTCGGAATGGCTATGGAAATGCCATAATAGGTAGGTATGGTGGCTGTTTTGAGGAAGATATAAGGAGGTCTATGTGTGATAGAGCGTATCATATCACGGGGTTTGGATGCACCGCCGAAGTTTGCACCAACTCTCAAGGTGAGAAAGGGCAATGCACGGTACCGAAGAGGCTAGCAATGATGGAAAGGTGAGGGTGCGTATAATCCATGGACTCAACATTAGTCATAAAGAACTCACATACTTATTGCAAAAATCTAGAAGTCATCAAAAACCAAGCACTACGCGCATGCTCCTAGGGGGATAGATTGGTAGGTAAAGACCATCGCTCGTCCCCGACCGCCACTCATAAGGATGACAATCAAAGAACACCTCATGCTTCAAATTTGTTACACAACGGTTACCATACGTGCATGCTACGGGACTTGCAAACTCTAACACAAGTATTTATCAAATTCACAATTACTCAACTAGCACAACTTTAATATCACCATCTTTAGATCTCAAAACAATCATCAAGTATCAAACTTCTCATAGTATTCAATGCACTCTTTATGAAAGTTTTTATTATACCCATCTTTGATGCCTATCATATTAGGACTAATTTTATAGCCAAAGCAAATTACCATGCTGTTCTAAAGGACAGACCCGGTGCATAGAAGCTCCCACACAAGGTGGGGTCTGGGGAGGGATTATAGGAACCTAGTCTTACCCTTGCAAAGTGCAATGCAGAGAGGCTGGTTCGAACACCATGCTGTTCTAAAGGACTCCCAAAATAATATAAGTGAAGCATGAGAGATCAATAATTTCTATAAAATAAAGCCACCATCGTGCTCTAAAAAGATATAAGGGAAGCACTAGAGCAAAATTATCTAGCTCAAAGATATAAGTGAAGCACATAGAGTATTCTAATAAATTTCGATTCATGTGTGTCTCTCCCAAAAGTTGTGTACAGAAAGGATGATTGTGGTAAACTAAAAAGCAAAGATTCAAATCATACAAGACGCTCCAAGCAAAACACATATCATGTGGTGAATAAAAATATAGCATCAAGTAAAGTTACCGATAGACGAAGACGAAAGAGGGGATGCGTTCCGGGGCATCCCCAAGCTTAGGCTTTTGTTTGTCCTTGAATTTTAACTTGGGCTGACTTGGGAATCCCCAAGCTTAGGCTCTTGCCACTCCTTATTCCATAATCCATCAAATCTTTACCCAAAACTTAAAAACTTCACAACACAAAACTCAACAGAAAATCTCATGATCTCCGTTAGCGAAATAAAACAAACCACCACTTTAAGGTACGGTAATGAACTCATTCTTTATTTATATTGGTGTTAAACCTACTGTATTCTAACTTCTCTATGGTTCATACCCCCCGATACTAGCCATAGATTCATCAAAATAAGCAAACAACACACGAAAAACAGAATCTGTCAAAAACATAACAGTCTGAAGTAATATGTATCAAACGCAAACTTTCTGTAACTCAAAAATTCTACCAAAATAGGAAGACCTAAATAATTTGTTTATTGATCTACTTCAATTGGAATCAGTATTTTATCACGTTCTGGTGATTTTTAACAATTGTTTTCGTGAGCAGAAAGTTTCTGACTATTTCAGCAAGATCAAATAACTATCATCCAAGAAGATCCTATAGGTTTTACTTGGCACAAACACTAATTAAAACATAAAACTGAAGGAAATATGCCCTAGAGGCAATAATAAAGTTATTATTTATTTCCTTATTTCATGATAAATGTTTATTATTCATGCTAGAATTGTATTAACCGGAAACATAATACATGTGTGAATACATAGACAAACAGAGTGTCACTAGTATGCCTCTACTTGACTAGCTCGTTTATCAAAGATGGTTAAGTTTACTAACCATAGACATGAGTTGTCATTTGATAAACGGGATCAC
The DNA here is from genome assembly GCF_002575655.3 of Aegilops tauschii subsp. strangulata. Classification (NCBI taxonomy): domain Eukaryota; kingdom Viridiplantae; phylum Streptophyta; class Magnoliopsida; order Poales; family Poaceae; genus Aegilops; species Aegilops tauschii. The sequence continues at coordinate 477,277,293 of NC_053039.3, forward strand.
ATTATTAGGAGAATGATGTGATTGACTTGACCTATTCCGTTAGCTTAGCACTTGATCGTTTTAGTTTACTACTATTGCTTTCTTCATGACTTGACCCATTCCGTTAGCTTAGCACTAGGAGGAGGACTCCCCCTCCTTGGCGCGCCCCAAGGGTCGGTCGTCCTCCCCCCTTGCTCCTTTATATATGGGGGCAGGGGGAGGGGCACCCTAGAACACACAAGTTGATTGTTCCAAGCCATGTGCGGTGCCCCCCTCCACCATAATCCACCTCGATCATATCGTAGCGGTGCTTAGGCGAAGCCCTGCATCGGTAGCAACATCATCACCGTCATCACGCCGTCATGCTGACGGAACTCTCCCACGAAGCTCTGCTGGATCGGAGTTCGTGGGACGTCATCGAGCTGAATGTGTGCTGAACTCGGAGGTGCCGTGATTTCGGTACTTGGATCGGTTGGATCGTGAAGACGTACGACTACATCAACCGCGTTCTCATAACGCTTCCGCTTACGGTCTACGAGGGTACGTGGACAACACTCTCCCGTCTCGTTGCTATGCATCACCATGATCTTGCGTGTGCGTAGGAATTTTTTTGAAATTACTACGTTCCCCAACAAAAACCACATCTAACTAGAGGCTAGATCAATTATTTATTACTAAACAGAAATAAAAAGCAAGAAACAAAAATAAAATTGGGTTGTGTAGGATCGTAAGTATGTCTAGAAGGGGGTGATTAGACTACTTGACCGAATAAAAATCTAGCCTTTACAAAACTTACAACAAGACTCTCTGTAGCTGTACATTGTTAGCTCTGACCACCCACCCTGCCTTTGTAATTACCACCATGTAATAGCTATATAGTTATTTTAATATATATATATATATATATATATATATGCAGTAGGAACCTTTTCCTACTGTCTTTACCTTCAAAAAAAATCTAGCCTTTTCCCAATTTTAATTCTTGACAGATTTTAGCAACTTAGCACAAGTCAAGCAATCCAACCTACACATGCAATTCTAAGAGTATAGCAGCGGAATGTAAAACAATTGCATATGAAGGTAAAGGGAGGAGTTTGGAGGGAGCAAACGCAATGTAGACACGGAGATTTTTTATCTGTGGTTCCGATAGGTGGTGCTATCGTACATCCACATTGATGGAGACTTCAACCCACGAAGGGTAACGGTTGCGCGAGTCCACGGAGGGCTCCACCCACGAAGGGTCCACGAAGAAGCAACCTTTTCTATCCCACCATGCCCATCGCCCACGAAGGACTTGCCTCACTAGGGTAGATCTTCACGAAGTAGGCGATCTCCTTGCCCGTACAAACTCCTTGGTTCAACTCCACAATCTTGACGGAGGCTCCCAAGTGACACCTAACCAATCTAGGAGACACCACTCTCCAAGAGGTAATAGATGGTGTGTTGATGATGAACTCCTTGCTCTTGTGCTTCAAAATGATAGTCTCCCCAACACTCAACTCTCTTTCATAGGATTGGATTTGGTGGAAAGATAATTTGAGTGGAAAGCAACTTGGGGAAGGCTAGAGATCAAGATTTATGTGGTTGGAATGGAATATCTTGACCTCAACACAAGTGTAGGTGGTTCTCTCTCAGAAAATCTATGTTGGAAGTGTAGGCATGTTCTGATGGCTCTCTCCAGGAATGAAGAGTGGGTGGAGGGGTATATATAGCCTCCACACAAAATCTAACCGTTACACACAAATCACCAAACACTAGTAGGAAAAGGGGCTTTTACCCCGGTTTATAAGGGCCTTTAGTCCCGGTTCTGGAACCGGGACTAAAGGGTCGTTACTAATGCCCTAGCCCTTTAGTCCCGGTTCTTACACGAATCGGGACTAAAGGCCGTCCACGTGGCCGGTGCGGGGAGCCCAGGCAGGAGGGCCTTTGGTCCCGGTTGGTGCCACCAACCGGGACCAATAGGCAGGGCCTTTTGTCCCGGTTGGTGTCACCAACCGGGACCAATAGGCATCCACGCGTCAGCAGCTGGCAGGAGCTGAGGTTTTTGTTTTTTTTTGAAAGGGGGTGGTTTAGGGGTTTTGGGGGGTTAATTTAGGTGTTTCATATATTGTGTTAGCTAGCTAATTAATAGAGAGAAGTGTCCTCTCTTATCTCCGTGCTTGGTCGACGCTACGTACTATATACGTATGGAGAGGAGTAGACACGCTAGCTAGTAATTAAATGAAGGAAACAGAAGATCGTCATGAACATATGCATACAGAGAGAAGTGATATCGACCACCTCTCCTTCTCCGAGATATTGGTCGAACAACAAGTTCTCGTATATCTATCCGACACTACCGGCTACATATATACAATAATTATCTCTTACAATACAATCTCCTAATTAAATTGTAGGAACACAGGGTCCACATAGTATTCTCCGTTTTCAGCGATCACGTGGTCAAGGAAGAATGCCGCCAATTCCTCTTGAATTCCTCGCATACGATCTTCTGCTAGGAGTTCATCCCGCTTCCGAAACATCTAATTTGAAGAAGGGGGTCAATACATATATATATGAATAAATGAAACTCAACACAAATGATGGTAATAAAATAAAATTGTGAATATTATTGCTTACGCACTTCATATTGTTCTTCAGTGTAGCCCCGCTCACAGGTCGTGTAGCGGATGGACTCGCAAACGTAGTATCCACAGTAATTATTCCCGGGTTCCTGCCACAACCACTTTACAAGAAATAGAGGTCAATCAAACTGATAAGCAAGCATGCTAAATGGTATTGGTGAAACTAGCGCTTGAATCACTAGGAGATGCGCGGAACATGCTACTATAGTACTTACTTTCGGGTGATTAAATTGCAGCTTCTTCGGCAGTCCCGGAGCTTTTGAGGTGAATTTTCTCCAAACCCTACCAGACAAAGAAAACAATTACTTGATATCAGGAAATGAACAAAGTTGCTGATATGGTGGATAATGATCGATTTAACTTACTTCTCGAGCATTTGAGTCATGTTCGCATAGTCCTGGGGATCTTTTCGTCTCGAGTCTAAGACGGTTACTACTCCCTGCTCAAGCTTAATCTCTAGGAGAATATAGTGGAAGCTGCGCATGCATGCATAAGTCATCAATTACATTACCATAACCTGGACTAATAAGGGAAACCGAATATGCACAAGACAGTAACACTCACTTGAAGTTGTAAGGAAAGAGTATTATATCTTTGTTTTGTTTTAATACCAACGATTGTAGCAAGTTGGCCACGGCTTCTTTGGGATGTTTTTCAACCGTATATGCATCTATGAGATTTGTGTTAATGAACCCAATATCACTGATTTGTCTTTTCTTCAATTCGGCGATCTTCAATCTGCATAATATAGTGAGGATAAGTATAAATACATGCAATGAAAGAGCTGACCTATATAGAGAGACTTAATGACAGAAGTAGTACTACTTACAGACAGTAGCAAGTGATCGTTGTTTTATCGAGGGCCTTTTGATTGTAAAACTGGAAGAAATCCTCAAATGGAACACTCAGCAGATCAATTCCAACGAGGTCATGCTCCGGTTTAACTCTCAGCGTCAAAGTATCCATCCCATCAGACTCTCTGCAGGTTTTCATGTACCAATCATGTAGTCTTCGCATCATCGTGCTTAGAGATCTTTCATCTTTGACGAGAGGCTTCCCGTAATGGTATTTGTGTTCGTCCACCTCCATGATTTCATAATGTACATCGTCGGGCAGGTAATCTCCAAGATTGCTATAACCGGGCACCATACTCGGATCATTAGCGACGATGTCTTTTGACACCTTGAGCGGGGGGCACGATTGGTTCACTTGTTCGCCGAGCTGGGCAATTTTTTCCCAGCTCGTCGTTCTTTTAACCTTTTATCACTGACAGTACTTCCCGACCGCTCCACTTCGGCATATGTCTTTGCAAGAACGCGCTCATAGTTGCCTCTCGGCGGAGACTTTGGTGGTTTTGTCAGGGCAGACAGAGTGCGCTTTGCTTTCACCGGATCTACCTTCTTCTCCGGAGGTGGATGTTTCTTTGCTTTCACCCCTTCAAAGAAGTTCTTCACTTCGGCTCGCATGATCTTCGCGTTCTCCTACTCGGTCCTCTCGTATGGTAACTTCTCTGGAGTCTACAGAGAAGGACCGAATCTGTATTGCCTCCCGCCTCTGGCAGCTGTACTGCTAGACGCTGGCAGAGCAGACGGAGCGGCTGCGGCTGTCTTCTTTCCTTGCTTATGAGGCGGAGGAGAAGGACTACGACGCGCCGGAGCAGCCGCAGCGGCGGCGGGTCTCTTCCGCCCTTGCTGACGAGGCGGAGAAGGAGGAGGCCGGCTGCTCTGGCGCGCCGGCGCTGGCGGAGAAGGAGGCGGAGTGCCGCCACGCGCCGGAGAAGGTGGCTGAGTGCCCTGATCACTCGCCGGAGGAGGAGGCGGAGGAGGAGGCGGAGTGCCCTTACTCGCCGGAGCCGTCCAGTTCGGAAGCTTGATGAGCTCCTTCCGCCATAGGCATGGAGTCTTCAGAGCAGAACCCAGCCGAGTCTCCCCTTCACCGGTAGGGTGGTCAAGCTGGAGCTCCTCAAATCCCTCCGTTATTTCATCCACCATCACCCTAGCATATCCTTCTGGAATCGGCCGGTAGTGGTAGGTTGCGCTGGGTTCAGGAGGTAAAACAGAGCCAACAGCTGCCTTGACTTTGAAGTTCTGCCATTCCGCCATAAGGTGGCAATGTTGAGACTCCGTGATAGCATCCACGGGGTAGCTAGCAGGAGCCGCATGCTCCAGGTGAAGCAGCTCGGTGGAAGCCACGCTGCTTCTCCGCTGAGATGGCGGTGTAGCTTCGGGGGCAGTTTCGGCATCTCGATTGCCGTCTCGTTCCTCTAGCGCTTGAACCCTTTGGTGCAGCTTCTGAATTTGGATCTGCTCCACTTTTTTCCTCCTCTCCTGGCTTTTGTAACCGCCCGCGTCCGGAAAACCAGCCTTCCACGAAACGGAGCCTGGCATCCCTCGTGTCCGTCCAGGGTGCTCAGGATTCCCGAGGGCCATTGTGAGCTCGTCGTTCTCACTGTCTGGAACGAACGTCCCTTCCTGCGCTCTATCGATATATTGTTGAATTTTCTTGACTGGTATTGTCAAAAGCTTGTTCGTCCAAACGCACCTCCCTGATACAGGGTCCAAGGTTCCGCCAGTCCCGAAGAACCAAGTCTGGCAACGGTCTCTCCAGTTCATTGTCTGTGGTTCGATCCCTTTTTCAAGCAGATCATTCTCAGCCTTGGCCCACTTAGGTCGGGCTTTGAGGTAGCCACCTGACCCCGTGCGATGGTGAAGCTTCTTCTTCGCAGCATTCTTCTTGTTTGTCGCTGACATCTTCTTACTCTTTTCCGATGTCTTGTGGGCCACAAATGCGGGCCAGTGATCTCTGATCTTCTCATACCGGCCGATGAATTCTGGTGTCTCTTCTTTGTCGACAAACGTTTTCAGCTCATTCTTCCACCTCCTGAATAGGTCTGCCATCTTCTTAAGAGCATGAGACTTGATTAATTGCTGTATAACTGGCTTCTCCAGATCCTCCTCTGGCGGTAGGGTGAAATTTGCCTTCAGCTCAGTCCAAAGATCATCTTTCTGCATATCATTGACATAAGACACCTCAGGGTCTTCCTTCTTAGGATTATACCATTGGTGGATGCTGATCGGGATCTTGTCCCTAACTAGAACCCCGCACTGAGCAGCAAATGCATCCTTTGTCCGGAGGGGTTCAATCGGTTGGCCGTCGCGCGCGATTGCTGTGATCTCAAACCTTTCATCCGAGCGCAACTTTCTCTTCGGGCCTCGTCTCTTTACCGAAGTTGTGCTCGGTCCGGAGGGCTAGAAAAAAGAAGAAAGACGAGTGTTAATTAATATGTGTACATACCAAAACAATGAATGCATCAATTAGCTAGTCAGCACAGGCTTAACTAATATATTTACCTGGCCGGACTCTGTTCGGTCACCGGAGCCGTCACCACGGGCTCCTTCTTGCACCAGCATTGGGTCACCGGAGCCATCATAATCATGTCTTTCCTCCTCCACTCTTCGATCACCGTAGCCTACTTCTTCACCCTGTTCTTCCAGACCATCATTGTCGTTAAGATACGACAAGATATCACCTCCGGCTAAGATTATGTCCCCCAACACCTCTTCTGCTTGCTCATCTCGTCCGTGCTCCATTGTTTCTGCAAATATTACAACATGGCAATTATTACACAAACATGACAGCAGGTGGATATATTAGTGCAAACGTAGACCTAGCTTATTCCGGGTTTGGGGTGGCCTAGGCAACGCTTCAAGGGTAGGGGCGCGACGGGAGGGGGTAGGAGACCGACATCATTTTTTTCTAGGGTTTGGGTGTCCTCGAGAGTTTTGGTCGAGCGAGAGGGCCCGGGGGTGCTCCCGTGGTATAAGTTATCACGGTCGAGAGGGGGTATAAATATCGACCGTCCATCATGTCGAAGTTATCTGGGAGGGAGTTATATATATCGACAACGACGACATACATACATGGGAAAATAATGTTATCGGGGAGGGGGTATATCGACCCCCCCACGTGTTGAAGTTATCGGGAGGGGGTTATATCGACAACGACGACATACGTACATGGGAAAATAATATTATCGGCGGGGAGGGGGTATATCGACCCCCCCTCTTGTTGAAGTTATCGGGAGAGGGGTATATCGACGATGACAGACCCGATAAAACATAAGAAAACAAAGAAGAAATAAAAAGAGGAGAAGAAGAAAAGGAATAGAGGAGAAGATCGAAGAAAAAAAAAGAGGAGAAGAAGAAAGGAATTGAGGAGAGAAGAAGAAAAAATAGAAAAATTCTATTTTTTCTTCTTCTCTTCTATTCCTTTCTTCTTCTCCTCTTCTTTTTCTTCCTTTTTCCTCTTTTTATTTATTTCTCCTCTTCTTCTCCTTTCTTCCTCTTCTTATTTTCCTTTTTATATGAACATATCATCATATATATGAACATACATTTTCTTTGCATATGCATATGAACATACATTTTCTTTGCATATGCATATGTACATACATACATACATACATACATTTTTCTTTCATATGAACATACATACATACATTTTCTTTGCATATGACCATACATACATTTTTCTTTGCATATGACCATTCATACATTTTCTTTGCATATGCTTTGCATATAAACATACATACATATGAACATACATACATACATATAAACATAACATACATACACAAAAAATTCTAAAAATCTGCCTAAAAAAATTATATGAAAAAAAGCATACATCATCCATCCATCCATATAATGAACATATACATCATCCATCCATCCATATAATCAACATATGCATATGAAAAAAATTATATGAAAAAATTATATGAAGAGGATCTCGAGGGGACAGGGAGGAAAGGGGGTCGCCGGAGCCGGACCGAACGGGGAGGAGGGGCGGCGTCGAGGCAGGGGCGGCAGTGGGGGCGGGCGCCGGCGACGACGACAATGGTGGGGGCGGGCTGGGGCGCAGGGGCGCAGCCGTGCGTGCTCGGGGATGGGGCAGGGGCACGGGGCGGCGGCCGGCGTGGGCTCGGGCGCGGGGCAGGGGCACGGGGAGACGGGGATGGCGGCCGGCGGCGGCGACGGCGACGAGGAGCGCGCGAGCGATTTGGGCAGCCTGGCAGCGGGGGCAACTGGCGAGGGAGGCGAGGGAGATGGGAAATTTTCACAAGTCCTGGTTATATAGCAAGGGCATTGGTCCCGGTTCGTGGCACCAACCGGCACCAATGCCACCCTTTAGTCCCGGTTGGTGCCACCAACCGGGACCAAAGGTCCCTTTTCAGCAGCCCGAAGGGCGGGAACCGTGGGCCTTTGGTCCCGGTTGGTGGCACCAACCGGGACTAAAGGGGGGCATTGGTCCCGGTTGGTGCCACCAACCGGGACCAAAGGCCTTGCGCTGCCCGCGGCCAAAAGTTTAGTCCCACCTCGCTAAAATGGACCGAAGGGCGGCGGCTGTACTGGCCGGAGATGGGGAAGAAGACCCTCCCTAGTCGATTGCCAGCTATGGGGGTGCTAGGTGGGGTGGCTTGAGGTCGCCTGAGGGACTGGACGGACTCGGGGGCTCCTTATATAGGCGGCCGGAGTCGGTTCCAACGGCGGCCGTGGATAAGAATGGCGAACCGCCGTTCTCTAGCCTGCAGGACGTCGTGGCAGCGACGGGCACTAGTGGACGAGCTCGCGGATAAGCTTGGACTGCTCCAGAGGCGAGCTGGCGAGCGGCTGTGGCTCGGGCGGCGCCGTCCATGGCAGGGGCCTGTTGTGGCCGGCCGTCGTGCCCCTGAAGACCTATTCATCTTGCCTGAAGGTGATCCTGTGTCAGATCGATACCTCATCACTACAACACGTCGGCGGCGGTGTATGAGGCGTCCATGGCCCTGGTGGCGCCTTCAAGGGAGGACAGGCCATCAGATTCATCCACTTGGTAGCGTCTTTGTTCATCCAGGTTTGACGATTCATCTTTTCATTATCTAGTCTCTCAGGGATGTCAAACGTACCCTCAACAACTAACGTCAGCATTTATTTTGTTCTATAGTGAACCCCCTCGATGAATGCATGTCTGTTGCCGTGGCTAGAGAAAATTCTACATATCCACATCCTGATAACCAACAAGATAAGTAGCAGCTTTGATATGGAGGTATTTTCCTTCACTGCGTGCTTTTTCTTTGTGCCCTTTACTGTACTGTAGTAGCATTTGCTAAATTGCATTGAGAGAATAGGACGGCACAACAAGCTAGGGCTTCAAGAAAACCAACCAAATTCCTTTTTTTTTGGGATCAACCAACCAAATTGCTGTAATAGCACGATCCGCAAGACCTAGAAGGGATCTACACATGACATCGGTGGCTTCTCCTCCGCCTGCTATTTGCCGCTTTGACTCTGTTGACAGATCCGAGTTCCACCTGCTAGGCTCGAATGGTAGATGTTACGGGCAACTGTATGTGAATCCCACTCCAAGGGATTTCCCTTCTCTATCCCAGATATGGCGGTTATGGAGTTGATGGCTCGTGTTTTTTTAATTCTCTTTTGCTTTATTTGTTTTGTTTTGTTTCTACTTACAACAAAAAACTTATTTATTTTATTTCTAATTACTTATGTATTTTACTTTAATTATTTTATTTTTATTTATTTTACTGCTGCTATTTTTATTTATTTTACTGCTGCTATTTTTACTTAATTTATTAAGGTTTATTTATTGTAGTTACTATATTTTATTTTATTTTATTATGGTTTATTTAGTTTTATTTATTTTATTAAGGTTTATTTATTTTATAAATATAAAAAATGAACATAGATGCGCTTATAGAGAAAATTCAACCTAAATTCATAGTAAATTAATTTACTATGAATTTAGGTCAAATTCCCTGTATAAGGGCATCTATTTTCACTTTAAGAGAAGCTCAACAAGGCATAGAGGGACGGGCCTATAAACTGGTGTGAGCGCCCTTCGGTTGGCGAGGTGGGACTAAACACTGGCCGCAACTAGGACCAGCCCTTTAGTCCCGGTTTGTGGTAGGAACCGGGACTAAAGGGTGGTGGGCCAGGAGCGTGGCCCATTGGTCCCGGTTTGTCCCACCAACCGGGACCAAAGGGTCCGGACGAACAGGGACCAATGCCCCCACGAGGCCCGGCAGGCCCCTGGCCGCACGAACCGGGACCAATGCTCACATTAGTCCTGGTTCGTGACTGAACCGGGACTAATGTGAATATTGCCCTGTGACCAAAGCCCAGTTTTCTACTAGTGAAACTCGGTGGGACCGAATCAGAAAACTCGGTCAGACCGATTTAGTTCAAAATGTGAACATTAGGATTTTCGATGGGACCGACATGTCAACTTGGTGGGACCGATGTCATTAGGGTTAGGGCATAACGTAATCTCGGTGAGACCGATTACACAAACTCGGTGGGATCAATTTTGGTAATAGACAAACAGAGAGTTGGTCAGGCAAACTCGGTGGGACTGATTCGCTCATCTCGGTTGGACCGAAATGTTACGAAGGGGAAACAGATAGTTTTCATTGCAATCTCTTTGGGACCAATCGCTCATCTCGGTTGGACCGAAACGTTACGAAGGGAAACAGAGAGATTACAATCCCATCTCGGTGAGACCGAGATCCCTATCGGTGAGACCGAAAATACTAGGGTTTGGGGCAGTGGCTATGTCAAGAGAACTCGGTGGCGCCGGATAGAAAGTTTCGGTGGGGCCGAGTTTGACTTTTGGTTTGGGACATAAGTGGATATGAGAAAGTAGTTGAGGGTTTTTGGAGCATATCACTAAGCATTTTGATCAAGAAACTCATTAAGCAACACCTCACCCCCTCTTAATAGTATTGGCTTTTCCTATTGACTCAATGTGATCTTGGATCACTAAAAGTAAAATGTAGAGTCTTGTGCTTTGAGATTGAGCAAATCCTTTTGTCCTTAGCATTTTGAGGGGTCCACTTTCTTAACCCATGCCATGCCAATCATTGAGCTTTCCTGAAATATTTATCTTGAAATAGCATTAGCTCAATGAGCTATATGTTGTTAGGAATTACCAAAACCACCCAGGGATAGTTGCACTTTCAATCTCCCCCTTTTTGGTAATTGATGACAATAGATCAAAGCTTCAACAAATGATAATAAGATTGAAAAACATCGTCGCTTTGAGAAGTATGTGATAAGCAAGAGCTCCCCCTAAATTTGTGCATTACTTAAAATTTGCTTTGAATGCAAATGCACAATCGATTAGGATCATGGGTTACTCTTCCATGTCACATACATCTTGGTGGAGCGCTCAAAATGATAGAAATTGAAAGCATGCACTCATCACCAAGCAAGTGAATGATCATATAAGGATATAAAAGATAGCATCATCCAAACAAGCATTAAGGTAGCATATGATCAAACTAGTATCTCACAAGGACATAAAGTATCTCACACAAGCACACAATAAAGAAGTTCAACCAAAATAGCAAGAGAGATAAAAAGCAACACTCTCTCTCGAAGCCTATGATCTATACATTTTCTCCCCCTTTGGCAACAAGTTACCAAAAAGTTCAAAAATGCATAGTGCTAAACGTCTCTCAGGCTTGATCCTCGGGAGGTGGTGTAGATAGAACTCCAAGGACGAAGGCAACTGTTTAAGTAGTTGGAGCTAGTAGAGTGTGTTGGAAATATGCCCTAGAGGCAATAATAAAATGGTTATTATTATATTTCCTTCTTTATGATAATTGTCTATTGTTCATGCTATAATTGTGTTATCCGGAAATCGTAATACATGTGTGAATACATAGACCACAACATGTCCCTAGTGAGCCTCTAGTTGACTAGCTCGTTGATCAACAGATAGTCATGGTTTCCTACTATGGACATTGGATGTCATTGATAACGGGATCACATCATTAGGAGAATGATGTGATGGACAAGACCCAATCCTAAGCATAGCACAAGATCGTGTAGTTCGTTTGCTAGAGCTTTTCCAAATGTCAAGTATCATTTCCTTAGACCATGAGATTGTGCAACTCCCGGATACCATAGGAGTGCTTTGGGTGTGCCAAACGTCACAACGTAACTGGGTGGCTATAAAGGTGCACTACGGGTATCTCCGAAAGTGTCTGTTGGGTTGGCACGAATCGAGACTGGGATTTGTCACTCCGTATGACGGAGAGGTATCTCTGGACCCACTCGGTAGTGCATCATCATAATGAGCTCAATGTGACCAAGTGTTTGGTCACGGGATCATGCATTACGGTACGAGTAAAGTGACTTGCCGGTAACGAGATTGAACAAGGTATTGGGATACCGACGATCGAATCTCGGGCAAGTAACGTACCGATTGACAAAGGGAATTGTATACGGGATTGATTGAATCCTCAACATCGTGGTTCATCCGATGAGATCATCGTGGAACATGTGGGAGCCAACATGGGTATCCAGATCCCGCTGTTGGTTATTGACCGAAGAGTCGTCTCGGTCATGTCTGCATGTCTCCCGAACCCGTAGGGTCTACACACTTAAGGTTCGGTGACGCTAGGGTTGTAGAGATATTAGTATGCGGAAATCCGAAAGTCATTTTCGGAGTCCCGGATGAGATCCCGGACGTCACGAGGAGTTCCAGAATGGTCCGGAGGTGAAGAATTGTATATAGGAAGTCCAGTTTCGGCCACCGGGAAAGTTTCGGGGGTCACCGGTATTGTACCGGGACCACCGGAAGGGTCCCGGGGGGTCCACCGGGTGGGGCCACCTATCCTGGAGGGCCCGATGGGCTGAAGTGGGAGGGGAACCAGCCCCTGGTGGGCTGGTGCGCCCCCCTTGGGCCTCCCCCTGCGCCTAGGGTTGGAAACCCTAGGGGTGGGGGGCGCCCCACTTGGCTTGGGGGCAAGCCACCCCCTTGGCCACAGCCCCCCCTTGGAGATTGGGTCTCCTAGGGCCGGCGCCCCCCAGGGGCCCTATATAAAGAGGGGGGAGGGAGGGCAGCCGCACCCAAGCCCCTGGCGCCTCCCTCTCCCTCCCGTGACACCTCTCCTTCTCGCTGAGCTTGGCGAAGCCCTGCCGAGATCCCCACTACTTCCACCACCACGCCGTCGTGCTGCTGGATCTCCATCAACCTCTCCCTCCCCCTTGCTGGATCAAGAAGGAGGAGACGTCTTCCCCAACCGTACGTGTGTTGAACGCGGAGGTGCCGTCCGTTCGGCGCTCGGTCATCGGTGATTTGGATCACGACGAGTACGACTCCATCAACCCCGTTCACTTGAACGCTTCCGCTCGTGATCTACAAGGGTATGTAGATGCACTCTTTTCCCTCTCGTTGCTAGAAGACTCCATAGATTGTTCTTGGTGATGCGTAGATTTTTTTTAATTTCTGCAACGATCTCCAACAGTGGTATCAGAGCTAGGTCTATGCGTAGTTTCTATGCACGAGTAGAACACAAACTTGTTGTGGGCGTAGATGTTGTCAATTTTCTTGCCACTACTAGTCTTATCTTGTTTCGGCGGCATCGTGGTATGAAGCGGCCCGGACCGACCTTACACGTACGCTTACGTGAGACAGGTTCCACCGACTGACATGCACTAGTTGCATAAGGTGGCTAGCGGGTGTCTGTCTCTCCCACTTTAGTCGAATCGGATTCGATGAAAAGGGTCCTTATGAAGGGTAAATAGAAGTTGGCATATCACGTTGTGGTTTTATGTAGGTAAGAAACGTTCTTGCTAGAAACCTATAGAAGCCACGTAAAAACATGCAACAACAATTAGAGGACGTCTAACTTGTTTTTGCAGCATATGCCTTGTGATGTGATATGGCCAAAAGGATGTGATGAATGAAATATATGTGATGTATGAGATTGATCATGTTCTTGTAATAGGAATCACGACTTGCATGTCGATGAGTATGACAACCGGCAGGAGCCATAGGAGTTGTCTTTATTTTTTGTATGACCTGCGTGTCATTGAATAACGCCATGTAAATTACATTACTTTATTGCTAAACACGTTAGCCATAGAAGTAGAAGTAATCGTTGGCGTGACAACTTCATGAAGACACGATGATGGAGATCATGGTGTCATGCCGGTGACGAAGATGATCATGGCGCCCCGAAGATGGAGATCAAAGGAGCAATATGATACTGGCCATATCATGTCACTATTTGATTGCATGTGATGTTTATCATGTTTTACATCTTATTGCTTAGAACGACGGTAGCTTAAATAAGATGATCCCTCGCAATAATTTCAAGAAAGTGTTCCCCCTAACTGTGCACCGTTGCGAAGGTTCGTTGTTTCGAAGCACCACGTGATGATCGGGTGTGATAGATTCTAACGTTCGAATACAACGGGTGTAAGCCAGATTTGCACACGCAATACACTTAGGTTGACTTGAAGAGCCTAGCATGTACAGACATGGCCTCAGAACACAGAAGACCAAAAGGTCGAGCATGAGTCGTATAGAAGATACGATCAACATGAAGATGTTCACCGATGTTGACTAGTCCGTCTCACGTGATGATCGGACACGGCCTAGTTGACTCGGATCATGTTTCACTTAGATGACTAGAGGGATGTCTATCTGAGTGGGAGTTCTTTGAATAATTTGATTAGATGAACTTAATTATCATGAACTTAGTCTAAAATCTTTACAATATGTCTTGTAGATCAAATGGCCCACGCTAATGTTGCCCTCAACTTCAACGCGTTCCTAGAGAAAACCAAGCTGAAAGATGATGGCAGCAACTATACGGACTGGGTCCTCATAGCTGCCAAGAAAGATTATGTCCTAGAAGCACCGCTAGGTGACACACCCATCCCAGAGAACCAAGACGTTAGGAACGCTTGGCAGCAGCGTGCTGATGATTACTCCCTCGTTCAGTGCGGCATGCTTTACAGCTTAGAACCGTGGCTCCAAAAGCGTTTTGAGCAACACGGAGCATATTAGATGTTCGAAGAGCTGAAAATGGTTTTCGAAGCTCATGCCCGGGTCGAGAGATATGAAGTCTCCGACAAGTTCTTCAGTTGTAAGATGGAGGAAAATAGTTCTGTCAGTGAGCACATACTCAAAATGTCTGGGTTACACAACCGCTTGACTCAGCTGGGAGTTAATCTCCCGGATGACGCGGTCATTGACAGAATCCTTCAGTCGCTTCCGCCGAGCTACAAGAGCTTTGTGATGAACTTCAATATGCAGGGGATGGAAAAGACCATTCCTGAGGTATATTCAATGCTGAAATCAACGGAGGTGGAGATCAAAAAGGAACATCAAGTGTTGATGGTGAATAAAACCACTAAGTTCAAGAAAGGCAAGGGTAAGAAGAACTTCAAGAAGGACGGCAAGGGAGTTGCCGCGCCCGGTAAGCCAGTTGTCGGGAAGAAGCCAAAGAATGGACCCAAGCCTGAGACTGAGTGCTTTTATTGCAAGGGAAGTGGTCACTGGAAGCGGAACTGCCCCAAGTACTTGGCGGACAAGAAGGCCGGCAACACCAAAGGTATATGTGATATACATGTTATTGATGTGTACCTTGCGGGGCAGATTGTCGTTGACGGCGGCAACGGCGGGGCAGATTGTCGTTGACGGCGGCGGAAACCAGCGGCGGGAGGTCACTGGCGGCGAGAAGATGATCCGGAGACCCGAGGCGGCAGAGCAGGATACGCGCGGGCTGAGAGGTTTCGAAGGAATTTCCAAAATCTCACCCGTGGGTTTATATATCCCGACCCTGTTGGTGTGACCGAGTGGAACAACTCGGTGGCACCGAGATGCAGAATCGCAAGCGGTCTACAACTCGGTGTGACCGAAAAGTTCAAATCGGTTGCACCGAGATTGAAAACCTAGATCAACTTAGAGATCTCGGTGTGACCGAAGTGGATGACTCGGTCATACCAAAATGCACAAAGAGGTTTTGGAAGTTTAAGTCTATGATGAATCGGGGACTCCGAGTGCTCCTCACACAGAGTGGTTCGAATCTGTCTTGATCAAACTTTGTGATGTAGAATGAATAGAGTTTGAGACGAGAAAACAATAGATAGCTAGAGGGAGTTCTTAGGCATTCTTGTCCATCCATTTGGCAAAAGAGAAAAGCCAAACAATCAAAGCTACAAACGGATGTCCTCGAATGAGTAAAATATGCATCCAACATGCTCACACAATAAAATAAATGAAATATGTGACAAAGCATGCACAATCACTCTAGCATCTATCAAGCAATTGGCGATGACTAGGTCATCTATATATGAGTATATTGACTTAGGAGTCAAATGAGAACATTTGATCATAGGTCATACTCATCGTTTAAGCACAAGTGGGGTTACCACTTTTACATAAAGCATTGTTGTGCTCACACCATTAGAGTTGCTTTAGCTCAATTGATTAGAGTAAAGCTCCCCCTAGATGTGATATCCCCCCTAAGAGGGATGAACTAACCTTGGGTTTTGTCGATGATGACTTCATGTAGGTGTTGAAGATGTAGATGCTCAATGTTGATGTAGATCATTCGGAGCAATCCTTTGGAGTGAGTTGCACTTTCAATACCTACACGGGTTAGTCCCACAAGGAACAAACAAGGATATCCATAGACACAGAGTGATATTCACATGAGATGATGTCCATGAATGCATTAGGTTACCTTGTCCCTTGTCTTACCAACAAGAGGGTTTGTGACTCCTTGAACTAGTGCAAGATGTGAAAGTTGTTTGCACTTGTCCTTGCCAAAATGATAAGAGTGAAGTATGTTGGTGGAGTCACCCTCAAGAACTCTCTAGTTCTTCTTCTTAGGGATCCACACCATCTTGATGGGAATCCTTGGAGTTGTAGTCGTACTCGATGAAGTGGAACTTGATGTAGTCTTGGGAACCCACTTGACCAAGGCTTTAGGAGCTTCTTCAAATGCATCAATCTCTTCTTGAAGCTTGTCCTTGCCTTTTAGCTTGTGGTCTTGTGGTGGAAGATCATCTTGAGCTTGTGTTCCTTGGAAAGAAGTAGGATCATACTTCTCTTGTTGAGCAACAAACTTCGTCTTGGGGTATTGATCTTCTTCCCACTCAACTCCATTGGCATTGAACTTTCGTTCAAAACCAACACCTTGATTCTTCCGGTGTCTACCTTGCTTGCGTACAATTTCCTCAAATTGCTTACTTCCCGCAAGACTCTTGTAAACACCTTTCTCTATAATTCCCTTCAATAAGCTATTTTCTTGCTCAAGTGTAACTTGGCTAAGAGAATCATTAGTGGAATCAAGAGAACTACTAGAAGCAACAGTATTGGATTTAGAATGATTGTTGTTACTACTAGAAGACGAATCTTTCTTGTTCTTATTGCTAGACTTAACTTGTGTCATGTAAGTAGACAAGAGTAAACGCTTGGCAATGTAAGAAGAACTTTTCTTGCGAAGATCATCATTGATTGCTTTTAAGAACTCATGCTCTTGCTCAAGGTTGAGCTTTTCAAAGCGTAGCTTCTCATGAGTCTTTAAAAGTTCTCGATGATCTTCCAAGGTAGTTTCATGAGCTAACTTAAGAGTGTTTAGTTCTTTAGTTAGACGCTCAATCTCCTTCTTATCATCGTCATTCGTTTTATCTTGATTATCATGATTAATAGCAAGTTCATCATAGTTTTCATAACTAGAGTTGTCAACAAGTAAATCATCATCTCCTAGCAAATCATCTTCATCACTATTAAAATCAACATACTCGGGGTGTGTTACCTTTGGACCTTTAGCCATAAAGCATCTCCCAATTCCTTCATTTGGTGAGTCAAATATGTCGTAGGAGTTGGTTGTCACAAGTGCTAGTCCGGCAACACCTTCATCTTGAGTATATTCGGAGTCGGAGTGATGGTCGGAGTCGGAACCGGATACCCATTCACCAACATGAGCTTGATGTCTTCTTTTTGTGTAGCTCCTAGATGACTTGTCCTTCCTCTCCGAATCCTTGCTTCTCCGAGAGGGTCTTCGTTCATAACGATCATCTCTACTCCTTCTCTCTCTTGGTGGTGATTCTTCTCTCCTACTCCTTCTTTTGGGAGAATCTTCTCTTCTTTTGTAGGGAGCCGTACACTCATTGGAATAGTGTCCGGGTCATTGTAGGACCTTTTGTCATTGTAGGACCTTGACTTGGAGCTTCTTTCCTTGCTTCTACTCTTGTAGAATTTGTTGAAGTTCTTCACCATTAGACTCAACTCTTCATTGAAGGTTTGCTTCTCACTTGATCATGTGGGGGCTTCACATGAGGCTTTGCAAGCACCACTTGACTTGTTGTGGAGCTCTTCCTTATCCTTGAGTGACATCTCATGAGCAACAATTCTTCCAATGACTTCCGTTGGCTTGAGATCTTTGTAGTTGGGAATCATTTGGATCAATGTGCACAAGGTATCATATTTTCCGTCCAAAGCTCTTAGGATCTTCTTGATGATGAATCTATTGGTCATCTCTTCACTTCCTAAGCCGGCAATCTCATTTGTGATGAGAGCAAGCCTAGAGTACATTTCAGCGACACCTTCACCATCCTTCATTTTGAACTTGTCAAGTTGATTTTGAAGCACATACAATTTGGATTCCTTGACGGAGTCGGTACCTTCGTGCATATCAATCAAAGTATCCCAAATTTCCTTTGCATTCTCAAGATGGCTGATTTTGTTGAATTCTTCGGGGCACAGTCCGTTGAAGAGAATATCACAAGCTTGAGCATTGTATTGCAGCATCTTCAACTCTTCCGCGGTAGCTTCACGGTTCGGTTCTCTCCCATCAAAGAATTCACCTTGCAAGCCAATACACACAATAGCCCAAACGGCGGGGTTATGTTCAAGAATATGCATTTTCATCTTATGATTCCAACTAGCAAAATTAGTACCATCAAAGTAAGGACCTCTACGGTGGTAATTTCCCTCGCTAGACGTCATACTCTCCTAGGTTGTGAAACCAAGGCTATGACCACCAAAAGCTTGAAAATCAAAGCAAATGGAGACCAAAGCTCTGATACCACTTGTAGGATCGAAAGTATGTCTAGAGGGGGGTGATTAGACTACTTGACCAAATAAAAATCTAGCCTTTTCCCAAATTTAATTCTTGGCAAATTTTAGCAACTTAGCACAAGTCAAGCAATCCAACCTACACATGCAATTCTAAGAGTATAGCAGCGGAATGTAAAACAATTGCATATGAAGGTAAAGGGAGGAGTTTGGAGGGAGCAAACGCAATGTAGACACGGAGATTTTTTATCCGTGGTTCTGATAGGTGGTGCTATCGTACATCCACGTTGATGGAGACTTCAACCCACGAAGGGTAACGATTGCGCAAGTCCACGGAAGGCTCCACCCACGAAGGGTACACGAAGAAGCAACCTTGTCTATCCCACCATGGCCATCGCCCACGAAGGACTTGCCTCACTAGGGTAGATCTTCACGAAGTAGGCGATCTCCTTGCCCGTACAAACTCCTTGGTTCAACTCCACAATCTTGACGGAGGCTCCCAAGTGACACCTAACCAATCTAGGAGACACCACTCTCCAAGAGGTAATAGATGGTGTGTTGATGATGAACTCCTTGCTCTTGTGCTTCAAAATGATAGTCTCCCCAACACTCAACTCTCTTTCATAGGATTGGATTTGGTGGAAAGATGATTTGAGTGGAAAGAAACTTGGGGAAGGCTAGAGATCAAGATTTATGTGGTTGGAATGGAATATCTTGACCTCAACACAAGTGTAGGTGGTTCTCTCTCAGAAAATGTATGTTGGAAGTGTAGGCATGTTCTGATGGCTCTCTCCACGAATGAAGAGTGGGTGGAGGGGTATATATAGCTTCCACACAAAATCTAACCGTTACACACAAATCACTAAACTCGGTGGGACCGAATCAAAAAACTCGGTCAGACCGATTTAGTTCAAAATGTGAACGTTAGGATTTTCGGTGGGACCGACATGTCAACTCGGTGGGACCGATGTCATTGGGGTTAGGGCATAACGTAATCTCGGTGAGACAGATTACACAAACTTGGTGGGACCGATTTTGGTAATAGACAAACAGAGAGTTGGTCAGGCAAACTCGGTGGGACCGATTCGCTCATCTCGGTTGGACCGAACGTTACGAAGGGGAAACAGAGAGTTTGCATTGCAATCTCAGTGGGACCGATCGCTCATCTCGGTTGGACCTAAACGTTACGAAGGGAAACAGAGAGATTACAATCCCATCTCGGTGAGACCGAGATCCCTATCGGTGAGACCGAAAAGACTAGGGTTTGTGGCAGTGGCTATGTCAAGAGAACTCGGTGGCGCCGGATAGAAAGTTTCGGTGGGGCCGAGTTTGACTTTTGGTTTGGGATAAGTGGATATGAGAAAGTAGTTGAGGGTTTTTGGAGCATATCACTAAGCATTTTGAGCAAGAAACTCATTAAGCAACACCTCACCCCCTCTTAATAGTATTGGCTTTTCCTATGGACTCAATGTGATCTTGGATCACTAAAAGTAAAATGTAGAGTCTTGTGCTTTGAGCTTGAGCCAATCCTTTTGTCCTTAGCATTTTGAGGGCTCCACTTTCTTAACCCATGCCATGCCAATCATTGAGCTTTCCTGAAATATTAATCTTGAAATAGCATTAGCTCAATGAGCTATATGTTGTTAGGAATTAGCAAAACCACCCAGGGATAGTTGCACTTTCATGTTGCCTCCCAACAAGCGCTATCGTTTAACGCCCCTAGCTAGGCATTGATAATTTTAATGATGCTCACATCAAAGACAAGAATTAAAGCACAAAGAGAGCATCATAGAACACGTGATAAACACATCTAAGTCTAACATACTTCCTATGAATAGGCATTTTATAAGCAAACAAATTATCATAGCAAACGAAAATTAGCATATGCAAAGAAGAAGAAAGAGACGATAGCAATCTCAACATGACGAGAGGTAATTTAGTAAGATAAAAATTTCTACAACCATATTTTACTCTATCATAATAATTACATGTAGGATCACAGGCAAATTGAACAAAATAGCTATCACATAACATATTCTCAATACGATCCACATGCATGCGAAGTTGACACTCTTCCAAAATAGTGGGATTATCATGAACTGAAGTCATGACCTCTCCAAACCCACTTTTATCAAAAATACCATAAGATTGAACATTCTCCAAATATGTGGGATCTAAAGTTGACACTGTTCCAAACCCACTTTCAATATTATTGCAAAACTCTATTATCAATCTCATATTCATCATGGGGCTTAAATAAATTTTCAAGATCATAAGAAGAACCACCCCAATCATGATCATTGCAACAAGTAGTAGACATAGCAAAACTAGCATCCCCAATCTTAGGTTTTGCACATTATTAGCACAATTGACATCAAGAGAATTTATAGTAAAATCATTGCAATCATGCTTTTCATCGAAGGAACTACCAAGTATGGGTGCAATAGCAACGATCTCATGTTTAACATAAGGAACTATAGCAAATTCATCTTCATAAATATTGGCATCATGGCCACAAGAATAGCAAGCATCATGTTCATCAAGGGATATTTCAATCAAATCATCGGAATCATAATTATCTATAGATTCATGCATATCATTATTTTCTTTAGAAGCAACGGTCATTCTTTCAATAAATTCTTTGACATAGACATTATGAGCATAGTTTTCATAGGAATATTTAAGTATGTCAAAATTTTCAGATTCGTAGAGAGTAATATCATTCTTTTCAATCAAAGAAGCAACTTCATAAGCACCCTTAAAAGCAACAAATTCTTCAATTTGTTTGATATCATAGTAACTATAAACACCCTTTGCATAAAAAGATAAGATTTCATTTTCATTAAACTCACATAGGTAGGGAAGGTGTTTTTTAGGGTTCTTAGAGCAACAAGTAAAATCATAAATTTCACAAAGATTCCAAGCATAACACAACAATCTGTTTATTTGATCCCATAAGAGTCTCCCTTTTTCAAACAAACGGTGACGCACAAAATGAGCATGCTCATCTAAAGATTTCCCATCAACTAGGCTAGTTGGGGTTTCAGCACGAGCGCATAAGGATCGAAGATGATCCAAATAGAACACTTTAAGTGGATCCATATCAATAGATTTTTAGCAAGCAAAGATGCAAGCATTTAAAAGGCACATGGTAACACAAGAAAACAATAGATCTGGCGAGAAAAAGGCAAACAAAAAAGAAGGCGAATAAAACGGCAAGGGTGAAGTGGGGGAGAGGAAAACAAGAGGCAAATGGCAAATAATGTAATGCGAGGGATAAGAGTTTGTGATGGGTACTTGGTATGTCTTGACTTGACTTGGTGTAGACCTCCCCGGCAATGGCGCCAGAAATCCTTCTTGCTACCTCTTGAGCACTGCGTTGGTTTTTCCCTTGAAGAGGAAAGGGTGATGCAGCAAAGTAGCGTAAGTATTTCCCTCAGTTTTTGAGAACCAAGGTATCAATCTAGTAGGAGACTACACGCAAGTCGCCTCGTACCTACACAAACAAATAAGAACCTTGCAACCAACGCGATAAAGGGGTTCTCAATCCCTTCATGGCCACTTGCAAAAGTGAGATCTGATAAAGATAATAAGATAAATATTTTTGGTATTTTTTATGATAAAGATTGAAAGTAAAGATTGCAAATTAAAATATATTGGAAACTTATATGATGGAGAATAGACCCCGGGGCCATAGGTTTCACTAGTGGCTTCTCTCAAGATAGCATAAGTATTACGGTGGGTGAACAAATTACCGTCGAGCAATTGATAGAAAAGTGCATAATTATGAGAATATCTAGGCATGATCATGTATATAGGCATCATGTCCACGACAAGTAGACCGAAACAATTCTGCATCTACTACTATTACTCCACACATCGACCGCTATCCAGCATGCATCTAGAGTATTAAGTTCATAAGAACAGAGTAACGCATTAGGCAAGATGACATGATGTAGAGGGATAAACTCAAGCAATATGATATAACCCCCATCTTTTTATCCTCGATGGCAACAATACAATACGTGTCGTTTCCCCTGCTGTCACTGGGATCGAGCAACGCAAGATTGAACCCAAAGCTAAGCACTTCTCCCATTGCAAGAAAGATCAATCTAGTAGGCCAAACCAAATGATAATTCGAAGAGACTTGCAAAGATATTAAATCATACATAAAAGAATTCAGAGGAGATTCAAATAGTGTTCATAGATAATCTCGACAAACACACCGCAAAAAGAATTACATCGAATAGATCTCCAAGAAGATCGAGGAGAACTTTGTATTGAGATTCAAAGAGAGAGAAGAAGCCATCTAGCTAATAACTATGGACCCGAAGGTCTGTGGTAAACTACTCACACATCATCGGAGAGGCCATGGTGTTGATGTAGAAGCCCTCCGTGATTGATCCCCCTCCAGCAGAGCGCCAAAAAAGGCCCCAAGATGGGATCTCACGGGTACAGAAGGTTGCGGCGGTGGAAATAGGGTTTCGTGGTGCTCCTAGATGTTTTTGGGGTATATGGATATATATATAGGAGGAAGAAGTAGGTCGGTGGAGCTGCGAGTGGCCCACGAGGGTGGGGGCGCGCCTAGGGGGGCAGGCGCGCCTCCCTGCCTCGTGGCCTCCTCGCTTCTTTCTTGACGTCCACTCCAAGTCCCCTGGATCACGTTTGTTCCAAAAATAACTCTCCCGAAGGTTTCATTCCGTTTGGATTTCGTTTGATATTCCTTTTCTACGAAACACTGAAATAGGCAAAAAAAGCAATTTGCACTGGGCCTTCGGTTAATAGGTTAGTCCCAAAAATAATATAAAAGTACTTAGTAAAGCCCATTAAACATCCAAAACAGATAATATAATAGCATGGAACAATCAAAAATTATAGATACCTTGGAGACGTATCACTCGTCCCTGCATATCATTGAGTCCCCTCCAAGCGTGCCTTTTCCAGTCAGTCTCCCCTCATACCGCGATTTAGGGAGACCAATCTTATTAAGGCCAGGATGCAGTCATTAGGGCATGCATGTATCTTCTGCACCTCCAATCCTAGAGGGCATACGACCTTCTTTGCTGCGCACGTACTGTCGGGCAATTCGTTGTCCTTTGGAAGCTTCTTCTTCAATATTTTCAGTAGCTTCTCAAATCCTTTGTCAGGCACAGCATTCTCTGCCTTCCACTGCAGCAATTCTAGTACGGTACCGAGCTTTGTGTTGCCATCTTCGCAATTGGGGTACAACCCTTTTTTGTGATCCTCTAACATGCGATCGAACTTCAGCTTCTCCTTTTGACTTTTGCACTGTCTCCTTGCATCAACAATGACCCAGCGGAGATCATCATCGGGCACAATATCGTCTGGTTCCTCTTGATATTTAGCAGCTTCCCCCGTTGCAGCATCACCGTATTCCGGGGGCACATAGTTGTTATCGTCCTCTTCTTCTTCGATATCTTCCATCATAACCCCTATTTCTCCGTGCCTGGTCCAAACATTATAGTGTGGCATGAAACCCTTATAAAGCAGGTGGCTGTGAAGGATTTTCCGGTCAGAGTAAGACTTCGTATTCCCACATATAGGGCATGGACATCACATAAAACCATTCTGCTTGTTTGCCTCAGCCACTTCAAGAAAATTATGCACGCCCTTAACGTACTCGGAGGTGTGTCTATCACCGTACATTCATTGCCGGTTCATCTGCGTGCATTATATAAAATTAAGTGTGTCAAAAACCATTACAGAACATCATGGATAGATAAGTGACCAAATTAATAGAAGTTCATCATCACATTAAAACCAAAGTACATACATAGTTCTAATTGAACAACATATAGCTCTCCAGAGCATCTAATTAAACCATACATTGAAACTATGTAAAACATTTCAATGCAACAACAAATGCGATCATAATCGCAAACCAAGGTAACAATTGATCCAACGGCATAATGATACCAAGCCTCGGTATGAATGGCATATTTTCTAATCTTTCTAATCTTCAAACGCATTGCGTCCATCTTAATCTTGTGATCATCGACGACATTCGCAACATTCAACTCCAATATCATCTTCTCCTCCTCAATTTTTTTTATTTTTTCCTTCAAGTAATTGTTTTCTTCTTCAACTAAATTTAACCTCTCGATAATAGGGTCGGTTGGAATTTCCGATTCACATACCTCCTAGATAAATAAAATCTATGTCACGTTGGTCGGCATAATTGTCATAAATAATAAATTAACCAAATAGTTATAAAAGCTAATATATGCCACATCCGAATCATAGACAGGACGAGGGCCGACGGGGGCGGATACCAAAACCATCGCACTATATAATAACAAGCAATAATAAAAGTAAGAAAATTAGACGAGTATCTATCTAAAGTAAGATTTTTTTTTTCTTTAAGAAAGAAGATAAGAACAAGAGGCTCACCACGGTGGTGCCGGCGATGAGATCGGCGCGGGCGATCGATGGCGGTGAAGACGGGGACGGGACGTGACGGACCGCTAAACCTAGACAAATCTTGGGGAAAATGGAGCTTGGAGGTCGAGCTTCGGGAGGAGAAAGCTTAACTAGTGTGGCTCGGGCATTTCATCGAACACCTCATGTGCATAGGAGGTGAGCTAGAGCACCACAAAGCTCTCCCCTCGCTGGCCAGAAAAAACAGAGCAGTGTGGAGTGCTCTGCTGCGGTGATGGGGTATATATAGGCAACCCATTGGTCCCGGTTCGTGGCTGGAACCGGGACAGAAGGGGAGTCCAGGTTCCAGCCACGAACCGGGACCAATGGCTGTGGGCCAGGAGCGAGGACCATTGGTCCCGGTTCGTGCCTGGAACCGGGACAAATGGGTTCAGACGAACGGGGACGTATGCCCCCCATGGGTCCCGGTTCGTGACTGAACCTGGACTAATGGGCTGGCCAGGCCCCAACCAAAGCCCTGTTTTCTACTAGTGGCTAGATAGCATGACACCCTCGGTAGGGGTAGCTATGGTGCCATCTAGCATGGCGCACCAGGTTTGGGCGTCGTGCTATCTAGCATGACACCCTAGCCCCAGACGTCATGCGAATGGGTTATTTTATGATTTTTTTTAATCTAGTTTGGTTTATTTCGTGTTAAAGTTTTAGAAAAGGGCCAAATGTGGAGTAGGGCGATGAGCTTCATGGAGCTCTTTTAAAAAAATAAAAAATAATTTTTTTTTAAAAGTTTCAAATTTTTTGGAAAAAAATCTAAATGTTCATTTGGATGTATTTTACATGTGTATAAAGTCTGGCCATGAAATACACTGTGGTGAGAGCTTAATAAAAAAGACAAACTCACGCATTTTCATAGTGAACAATGCATGTAGTGTTCATCATTTTCAAAATCACGATTTTGTTGTTTTGGTGTAGCTCTCACCATAATGTATGCCATCTTCAAATTTTACACACATATAGAACACCGGTATGAACGTATGTGATTCCTTTTTCAGATTTTTTTTGAAACTTCAAAAATGTGATCTTCATTTTTTTTCTTAAACAAGCTCCGTGGAGCTCATCCGCCATTTAGCATTTCCTTCAAATATGTTCATTTTCACTGCTGCTACGGCCACTTTCCCCCTAGGGAGAAAAACACGTCCGTCGCTGGTTCTGTTAGAGACATATTTGGTTTACATTTTTTTCGATAAAGGGCGCTTTTATTAACTCAAAATGTAGCATCAAGCGGATACAAAACATCATGAGTACCACCCGGTCTCTGCATAATTAGGATGCACACAGCCAAACAACAAAAGTCTGTCAAAAGGAAAAGTAACAAAAATGACAAGTCGACAACAGTAGAGTCCTACAGACCGACACTATGCCTATGTCAAAAATGGAGGTAGATCAATTCGGAGGTTATGATGCCACCCATGTTGGGAAAAAACCTCCATAGCCGCCTACTCCAACCGCGTACACACCGCCTTGAACAACGGTTGGTGCTCCGGTCGTTGTAGCGTAGACCACATACGAAGCAAGTGCGTACAACGGAAAATAACCTGTAGAGGAGAAGCATTTTTGTCCTTAAAAACGAAATCATTTCTACATAGCCAAAGCGACCAAAGTAAGGCATACGCTCCCACCCTTATTAGCGTTTTGAACTTATTTGAAATACCGTCCAACCAATGATCAAATATATTGGCAACACTTGTGGGCGGATACAAATTTGACGCTATTTGGATGACTGACCATGTAGAACGTGCAAACTTGCATTGGAAAAAAAGGTGCTTGATTATCTCGTCATGAGCACAAAAGCAACACTGCTTACTTCCTGGCCAGTTGCGTCGTGCAAGGTTGTCTTTGGTTAGCACAACTCCCCTATGAAGATAACACATGAAGATTTTAACTTTTAGTGGAATCTTCGACTTCCAAATTTTCTTGTTATTACTCACTGGTACCTCAGAATGCATTAGCGCACGATACATAGAGTCTACTGTGAAAGACCCCGATGTAGTAAGGTTCCAGCGAAAAACATCCCTGCCTTGTGTCAGGTTAATGGAATCTAGTCGGGATAAAAGATTATGCCATGACATAAGTCGGGGGCCAATCAAGTCCCGCCTGAACGAGATATTCGGCGGAGACGAATTGAGCACGTGCACAATAGTATTATTTTTATCGCGAGCAATGGTGTATAAGGCTGGGTATTGTTCTCGGAGACTGGAATTGCCTAGCCATATGTCTTTCCAGAAACAAATTTCCAATCCGTCCTTTATCGCGAAAGACCCAAAGCGAAAGAGATGTTTCTTTGCCGCCATTAGGCCAGCCCAAAAGTGCGAGTCGCCAGGTTTCCAATAGGCCTGAGCCACTGCCTTTTGGTCTAGATACTTGTTGCGCAACATGGTTTGGCAAACACCATCCTCAGTAAGAAGTTTGAACAACCATTTACTAAGTAGGGACACATTCTTGACCTGCAGGTCATGAATTCCAAGGCCACCTTGGTCATTCGGCCTAGAAACCACGCTCCATTTGGCAAGCCTGTACTTTTTCTTTTCACCATCTCCTTGCCAAAAGAATCTGGGTCTAAAATAGTCCAGTCTTTGCAGCACCCCTTTTGGGAGTTGGAAAAAAAAAGCATATAGAGAACCATATTTGTGAGGACAGAGTTAATCAGAACCAGCCGTCCTCCAACTGAGAGCATCTTGCCTTTCCAACTGCTCAACTGTTTCTCTAAACGCTCCTCTACATGTTTCCACTCCGCAATGGTGAGACACCGATAGTGAATAGGTATTCCCAGATATTTAATCGGGAATTGCCCATATGCGCAACCGAATAGGTCAGCATAATCGGCAGCCGCCTCGGCAGCATCTCCAAAGCAGAAAAGTTCGCTTTTATAGAAGTTAATTTTGAGACCCGACATTTGCTCAAACACTGAAAGTAAGAGTTTCAGGTTTCGAGCCTTGTCCAGGTCATGTTCCATAAAAAGAATTGTGTCATCGGCATATTGCAGAATAGAGAGGCCACCATCCACAAGGTGTGGCACTACTCCGGCAACCTGGCCGTCCTGCTTGGCGCGCTCAATCAGAATAGCCAACATGTCGGCGACAATGTTAAATAAAATTGAAGACATGGAGTCACCCTGTCGTAGTCCTTTTTTTTGGTCTGAAAGTAATGGCCTACATCATCATTGACTTTGATGGCCACACTACCTCCAGTTACAAAATTTTGGATCCACTAGCGCCATTTCTCTGAGAAACCTTTCATTCTTAGTGCATGTTGGAGGAAAGACCATTTGATCTTGTCATAGGATTTTTCAAAGTCAATCTTGAATACTACCCCACTCATGTTTTTCCGATGCATCTCATGAACGGTCTCATGCAAAATTACTACACCATCGAGTATATTTCTTCCTTGCATGAATGCCGTTTGAGATGGCCGGACAACATGGTCAGCTACCGAGTTTAATCTATTCGTAGCCACTTTGGTGAAAATCTTGAAGCTAACATTAAGGAGGCATATAGGTCTGAACTGTTGGATCCGTTCGGCCTCCTTAATCTTTGGTAACAAGACATTCTCGCCAAAATTAAGTCTGAATAGGTCTAGTCGGTCGGCATGAAAACAATTGAACAACTTCAAAAGGTCAGTCTTGATGATATCCCAGAAATTCTGATAGAATTCTTCGGGGAAACCATCTGGGCCTGGAGCTTTGTTATGTTCCATTTGGAACACAGCCGCTCTCACCTCCTCTTCTGAGGATGGTGCCGTTAGGATATCATTTTCTTCTGCCGTGGCTTGTGGAATATCATCTGTTCGGGTCTCGTCGAGGGTGAAGTTCCCTTCAGTTGACGCTTCGAACAGAGATTTTGTAGTATTTGATGATATACTTTTTGAGCTCCTCCTGACCTTCGATCCGCCCATCATCTTGTTGGAGGCTGTAAATACATTTCTTCCTATGCCGTCCATTGGCGATCAATTAGAAGTATGTATTTAATAGTTTAGAATTTGTAATCTGTTTCTTATCTTATCTCTAGAAGAGGCTATCTCTAGAAGAGGCTATTCTGACATTGCCAGAGTCCTTGATTAAAGGGCTGAAAGAAAGGGAGGCGGTACCTAAACCTGGACTATCCTCTTGCTGCACTCACTAGCCGATCAGGTGACGCAAACAGGAGCAAGCGAAATAGAATTGGGCCGTCGCCACATGCACCAACAGTGCGGTGACAAGGTGACAGGGTCCTTGCAAACAAAGATATTTTTCTCCTAGTATTTTCACAGGATAATGCATGACTCGGTTAACTAGAAAGAAGAACTGTAGAGGTGCAGGACAGGCTGCGAGCCGCCGGCCAGGCATAATCTCGTGGGCGGACGCGGCAGAAAGGCTCATCGTGATGGCATGGAACGGCCGGCACACCGGAACGGGGATGGGGAAGATTCAGGTGGAAATCTGCTGCCGTACGTCTACGTGCATCCCCCCATCGGCACTTGGTCCAAACAAGAAAATCAACCAACCAATGCCTTCGACACACATGGTCTCTGTTTCTCTCTCTCCTCTCTCTTCCCTAAGTCCTGAGTCCTGACTGACAGTTTAATCCTCCCTTGCCCTCTCCTCTGCAGGCCTTTCTTTTTAAACAAGAGCACGCCTTTCTTGACATTGCCGGATTAAAGCAAGTGGAAGGTGGTGAAAGTCTGAAAGATAGATAGGGAGGGGCACCTAAACCTGAACCTGTCCTCTCGCTGCACTTGCCAATCAGCTGACGCGAACACACTTGGGCCGTCGCACATGCACAAACAGTGCAGTGACAGGTCTTTGTAAACAACATTGTTTATTTCTCGTCACCAATCCACTGCAGGATTGAGCTCTCTTATTTCCAAGTAAGTACGTAGAGAAAATATATGAAAACTTGCTGAAGAGAACAGCCGAGAGGGATGAGAGAGGCCCGCCTGATTAAACAAACTCCACGCGTGATCCGTGCAGACGAATTAACAAGAGCTTTGCTGAGCTTGGGTTGCGTAAGCCGCTGTTGCTCTCTCTGGCGACGGCGTTTAGTTTAATTCAACTAATTACGAATATTCGTTGGATTACAAGGATCTCCTCTGACAAGGTCACACACCATGCATGCATACTTGCGCGCACTAGATTTGAAATGGATCGCCTAGACAAATCTACATCTCAAGTTTATTTCTATGGCGCTGCTGGAGGTCGTCAATCCTTCGGTCTCTGATCGGACGGCGCGGGGAGCGCCATGTTGCAACCACAACTACTTCCTCTGTAAACTAATATAAAAGCGTCACGCTTTTATATTAGTTTACGGAGGGAGTACGAGACAAGAGACCCAAAGTTTCTCAGGTCGGCAATGCATGGAAGCTAGGGAAACCGAGACGGACACGCGATTAGCTAAGCTAGGGTTCGTGATTGGAAAAGAGCCGTCGCCTACGATACATGCAACGGGAGAGAGCCACGAGGACCAGTAGTAGGATTAAGGAGGGATAGCCTTGCTTACGGCTCTGAAGAGAGTTATACCTGTTTCCATTACATGTTGCAATCTGTCAGAGCACAAAGGCAGCAACGCGAGGCCGCCATCATGATGGTTTGACCATGGGGCTGGGAATTTAGGCCTTTCTCGTGGACAACTCTTATCCAACTCATCGTCCGTGTTCAACTCGCCTTTGCATCTCTCCCTAATCACCACCGGATGGATAGGTTTTTTTTTAGGTAAGAATAAGTTCCCCGGCCGGGTCCCCTCCTTGATTGGCACCCCTCATCATCAGGCATTTCGTCGACGCACATTGGTTACACGTACTCTACTGCGCCAAGTCCAGTTTACAGCACAGGATTTTCACCAAAGCTATGCAAAAGGAAAGGCGTTGCCTTTGGTTTTGTAGTACACAAACTTCAAGCGGACGACGGATCAGGCGTAGGCGACAAATGGGCGATCAGAGGCGGGGCTGGCAATGCAAATGTTCTCTCTCACTTCGAGCTCAGGACACGGCATGTGCGGCGTGCGGCCAGCCGCTCCCGTCCGTTGCAGCTCCGCGGCAAAACACAAAGGCAGGCAGGCAGGCAGGCGCGTCACGTATAGGCCGAGACGACAGGTGATCATTGCACGGAAGCGAAGCAAGCCTTGCCCTCGCCGCGGTCGCATCGGAGGTCGTGTCACGGCATAGGGACGATGGCCGGGGCCGCGGGGAATCCTCTGAGAGCATCTACACTCGTTCGCCAAGCGCACCCGGCGATTGTCTTTTGTCCCATGCGCGGGCGGTTTTTTCGCCCTTTGGGCGTTAGCCGCGCCCCCCAGGTTTCGGCCCCAAGGCATATAAATTCAAACATTGTCTTTTCCCGCTGCCAAAACAACACCATAAGTTTGACGATCAACGGCGATCTGCCACAAAGTTCGGCGATTATCATGCCACAGTTCGGCGATCAAACATACTCGAAAGTTCGGCGTTCAAAAGGAAGGAAGCGTAGGCAAAGGAATACATCAAACGATGGGCTCCTCCGGAGTGGGACTGGCCGGCATAGGCGTGCTCGGCGTCGGCGTGGCTTCTGTGCTCGGGCTAGTCAACGTCGGCATGGCTTCTGTGTTGGGCGTCGTCGTGGCATCATCACTCCGGCTGGGCGGCGGCGTTGGTGTCGGCGTGGGCGTAGGCGCGGTCATCGATGGCAACTGGTTCAAGATAAGGCCGCGCTCCGCCAGGTACCATGCCTTGACATGCTCGTCCATCGTCGACATGTCCGCCCCCATCAAGGACGCCAGGTCGGTGTTCCTCTTCTTCGCGGCGACGTTGGTCCGGAGTAGGTCGAGCTTGATGGCGCTGGTCGTCATCAACGCCGACCACCACGCGTCGGGCTTCTCCTCCATCTTGGCAGCGTGGTTCTTGGCGTCGGCGATGCACTGCTCGAAGGATTCAATATAAGCCGCGATCAGAAATCCATAACTGAGAGGTCGTAAAAGTCGGCGCAACAGTTTTCCGCCCGACTCTTTGATCTTAAGAATGCTGGTTTTAAGAACGAGTGATTGCCCTTCTCCGACCCTTACTGCCCAACCGGAGAGCGGACGGCTAATGTGTTCCACTTATCGACGATTGCAGCCGCTCGGCAGCCGGTGCGGCGTCCTTCGCCGTCTTGGCTCTTTTGTTGCCGTCCAGTACGTGTCGGCATTTTGGTTCGACGAGGTACTCGTCTTCTTTGGACGTCCACTTGACGCGCGGCTCGCCCGTCCTGGCATTGGCCCCCCGCTCCTTCTTTTTCCCTTTCCTCGCCGGAGCCGGCTCCACCTCCTCCTCCTTTTCCTCCTCCTCCTCCTCCTCCTTGGCGTCGTCGAGCTCATCGTCCATGTCGCCGGTGGTGCCCATTGTGTCCTCTTGCGCGTGGAAGCCGGGGTAGGAGGCGGCGGCGACCGAGCCGCTCGTGATGATCTCTTCCATGTCGGCGTCCATCGCGTCGGGCTTGCCGAAATGTGACGCCGAGGCTTGCGAGAAGGGCAGGGCACCACGGCGTAGAGGCGGCGTCGGCTAGGCTGTGTACGCCTGCGGCGAGTAGGTGTACGGGGGGTACTGGAAGCCGGCGAACGCGGGCGAGGGAGTGTGCTGGTCGGGGTTCAGACCGGAGGGAGAGGCGCGCTGGCCATGTGGAAATGTAATGTTGGGGTTGAATCCACCATGTGCGTCGCCGTCGGAGAAGCCAGGCGAGGGGGTGCAACCCCAGGGCGGCGGCGACGACGAGAAGTTGGTCGGCGACGCGACGCTCTGCTGGCTCCACGCAGCTTGCGGGCCGTGGCCGCCGGGCGGATTCATCAGCCCTGCGCAAAACGCCTCTGCCTGCTCCGCCGCCGCCGCCGCCGACGCGGCAGCGTCCCGGGCCTTCTTGGCGTTGAGCCTGTTCTACCGGTCGATGATGACAGCTGTTGGGGAACATAGTAATAATTCAAAATTTTCCAATGTGTCACCAAGATCAATCTAGGAGATGCTAGCAACGAGAGAGAGAGAGTGCATCTTCATACCCTTAACCGCTAAGCGGAAGCGTTACAAGAACGTGGTTGATGGAGTTGTACTCGCGGCGATTCAAATCGCTGAAGATCCGATCCAAGCGCCGAACGGACGGCGCCTCCGCGTTCAACACACATAAAGCCCGGGGACGTCTCCTCCTTCTTGATCCAGCAAGGGGAGAGGAGAAGTTTAGGGAGATTTCTGGCAGCACGACGGCGTGGTGGTGGAGCTCGTGGTTCTCCGGCAGGGCTTCGCCAAGCACTATGAAGGAGGAGGAGGTGTAGGAGGAGGGAGGGTTGCGCCAAGGGCAAGGGGTAAAGCTCCCATGCACCTCCCCACTATATATAGGGGTGGAGGGGGCTGGTTTCTTGCCCTCCAAGTCCATTGGGGCGTTGGCAAAGGTGGGAGGAAAGAAATCCTATCCTTTCTCTTCCCCACTGATTGTTATCCCCCTTTTTAGGGATCTTGATCTTATCCCTTCGGGATATGATCTTATTCCTTCTAAGGGGGATCTTGGTGCGCCTTGACCAGGGGTGTGGGGCCTTGCCCCACTACCCACGTTCATGTGGGTCCCTGAAGGAAATATGCCCTAGAGGCAATAATAAAGTTATTATTTATTTCCTTATATCATGATAAATGTTTATTATTCATGCTAGAATTGTATCAACCGGAAACTTGATACATGTGTGAATACATAGACAAACAGAGTGTCACTAGTATGCCTCTACTTGACTAGCTCGTTGATCAAAGATGGTTATGTTTCCTAGCCATAGACATGAGTTGTCATTTGATTAACGGGATCACATCATTACGAGAATAATGTGATTGACTTGACCCATTCCGTTAGCTTAGCACTCGATCGTTTGGTATGTTGCTATTGCTTTCTTCATGACTTATACATGTTCCTATGACTATGAGATTATGCAACTCCCGTTTACCGGAGGAACACTTTGTGTGCTACCACACGTCACAACGTAACTGGGTGATTATAAAGGTACTCTACAGGTGTCTCCAAAGGTACTTGTTGGGTTGGCGTATTTCGAGATTAGGATTTGTCACTCCGATTGTCGGAGAGGTATCTGTGGGCCCACTCAGTAATACACATCACTATAAGCCTTGCAAGCATTGTAACTAATGAGTTAGTTGCGGGATGATGTATTACGGAACGAGTAAAGAGACTTGCCGGTAACGAGATTGAACTAGGTATCGAGATACCGACGATCGAATCTCGGGCAAGTAACATACCGATGACAAAGGGAACAACGTATGTTGTTATGCGGTTTGACCGATAAAGATCTTCGTAAAATATGTGGGAGCCAATATGGGCATCCAGGTCCCGCTATTGGTTATTGACCGGAGACGTGTCTCGGTCATGCCT
This sequence comes from Aegilops tauschii subsp. strangulata, assembly GCF_002575655.3. NCBI lineage: Eukaryota > Viridiplantae > Streptophyta > Magnoliopsida > Poales > Poaceae > Aegilops > Aegilops tauschii. Next base: position 477,311,565 of record NC_053039.3, read on the forward strand.
ACATAGTTCTCGAACCCGTAGGGTCCGCACGCTTAACGTTACGATGACAGTTTTATTATGAGTTTTGATGTACCGAAGGAGTTCGGTGTCCCGGATGAGATCGGGGACATGACGAGGAGTCTCGAAATGGTCGAGACGTAAAGATCGATATATTGGACGACTATATTCGGACATCGGAAAGGTTCCGAGTGATTCGGGTATTTTTCGGAGTACCGGAGAGTTACGGGAATTCGTATTGGGCCTTAATGGGCCATACGGGAAAGAAGAGAAAGGCCTCAAAAGGTGGCCGCGCTCCTCCCCATGGTCTGGTCCGAATTGGACTAGGGAAGGGGGTGCCCCCTTCCTTTCTTCTCCTTTTCCCTTCCCTTTTTCCTATTCCATGTGGGAGGAGGAATCCTACTAGGACTAGGGAGTCCTAGTAGGACTCCACCCTTCTGGCGCACCCCAGGGGCTTGGCCGGCTGCCTCCCCCTTGCTCCTTTATATACGGGGGCAGGGGGCACCCCATAGACACAACAATTGATCTATTGATCTCTTAGCCGTGAGCGGTGCCCCCCTCCACCATATTACACCTCGATAATATCGTAGCGGTGCTTAGGCGAAGCCCTGCGTCGGTAGAACATCAACATTGTCACCACGCCGTCGTGCTGACGAAACTCTCCCTCAACACTCGGCTGGATCGGAGTTCGAGGGACGTCATCGAGCTGAACATGTGCTGAACTCGAAGGTGCCGTGCGTTCGGTACTTGATCAGTCGGATCGTGAAGACGTACGACTACATCAACCGCATTGTGTTAAACGCTTCCGCTTTCGGTCTACAAGGGTACGTGGACAACACTCTCCCCTCTCGTTGCTATGCATCACCATGATCTTGCGTGTGCGTAGGAAATTTTTTGAAATTACTACGTTCCCCAACAGTGGCATCCGAGCCTGGTTTTATGCGTTGATGTTATGCATGAGTAGAACATAAGTGAGTTGTGGGCGATATAAGTCATACTGCTTACCAGCATGTCATACTTTGGTTCGGCGGTATTGTGAGATGAAGCGGACCGGACCGACATTACGCGTACGCTTACGCGAGACTGGTTTCACCGTTGCGAGCACTCGTTGCTTAAAGGTGACTGGCGGGTGTCTGTCTCTCTCACTTTAGTTGAACCGAGTATGGCTACGCCCGGTCCTTGCGAAGGTTAAAACAGCACCAACTTGACAAACTATCGTTGTGGTTTTGATGCGTAGGTAAGAACGGTTCTTGCTAAGCCCGTAGCAGCCACGTAAAACTTGCAACAACAAAGTAGAGGACGTCTAACTTGTTTTTGCAGGGCATGTTGTGATGTGATATGGTCAAGACATGATGCTATATTTTATTGTATGAGATGATCATGTTTTGTAACCAAGTTATCGGCAACAGGCAGGAGCCATATGGTTGTCGCTTTATTGTATGCAATGCAATCGCCATGTAATTATTTTACTTTATCACTAAGCGGTAGCGATAGTCGTAAAAGCAATAGTTGGCGAGACGACAACGATGCTACGATGGAGATCAAGGTGTCGCGCCGGTGACGATGGTGATCATGACGGTGCTTCGGAGATGGAGATCACAAGCACAAGATGATGATGGCCATATCATATCACTTATATTGATTGCATGTGATGTTTATCTTTTATGCATCTTATCTTGCTTTGATTGACGGTAGCATTATAAGATGATCTCTCACTAAAATTTCAAGATAAAAGTGTTCTCCTTGAGTATGCATCGTTGCGAAAGTTCTTCGTGCTGAGACACCACGTGATGATCGGGTGTGATAGGCTCTACGTTCAAATACAACGGGTGCAAAACAGTTGCACACGCGGAATACTCAGGTTAAACTTGACGAGCCTAGCATATGCAGATATGGCCTCGAAACACTGAGACCGAAAGGTCGAGCGTGAATCATATAGTAGATATGATCAACATAGTGATGTTCACCATTGAAAACTACTTCATTTCACGTGATGATCGGTTATGGTTTAGTTGATTTGGATCACGTAATCACTTAGATGATTAGAGAGATGTCTATCTAAGTGGGAGTTCTTAAGTAATATGATTAATAGAACTTAAATTTATCATGAACTTAGTCCTGATAGTATTTTTGCAAATTATGTTGTAGATCAATAGCTCGCGTTGTTGCTTCCCTGTGTTTATTTTTGATATGTTCCTAGAGAAAATTATGTTGAAAGATGTTAGTAGCAAAGATGCGGATTGGATCCGTGGTCTGAGGATTATCCTCATTGCTGCATAGAAGAATTATGTCCTTGATGCACCGCTAGGTGACAGACCTATTGCAGGAGCAGATGCAGACGTTATGAACGTTTGGCTAGCTCAATATGATGACTACTTGATAGTTTAGTGTACCATGCTTAACGGCTTAGAATCGGGACTTCAAAGACGTTTTGAACGTCATGGACCATATGAGATGTTCCAGGAGTTGAAGTTAATATTTCATGCAAATACCCGAGTTGAGAGATATGAAGTCTCCAACAAGTTCTATAGCTAAAAGATGGAGGAGAATAGCTCAAGCAGTGAGCATGTGCTCAGATTGTCTGGGTACTACAATCGCTTGAATCAAGTGGGAGTTAATCTTCCAGATAAAATAGTGATTGACAGAATTCTCTAGTCACCATCACCAAGTTAGTAGAACTTCGTGATGAACTATAGTATTCAAGGGATGACGAAAGTAATTCCCGAGCTCTTCGTGATGCTGAAATCGACGAAGGTAGAAATCAAGAAAAACATCAAGTGTTGATGGTTGATGAGACCACTAGTTTCAAGAAAAGGGCAAAGGGAAGAAGGGGAACTTCAAGAAGAACGGCAAGCAAGTTGCTGCTCAAGTGAAGAAGCCTAAGTCTGGTCCTAAGCCTGAGACTAAGTGCTTCTACTGCAAAGGGACTGGTCACTAGAAGCGGAACTACCCCAAGTATTTGGTGGATAAGAAGGATGGCAAAGTGAACAAAGGTATATTGGATATACATGTTATTGATGTGTACTTTACTAGTGTTTATAGCAACCCCTCAGCATTTGATACTGGTTCAGTTGCTAAGAGTAGTAACTCGAAACGGGAGCTGCAGAATAAACAGAGACTAGTAAAAGGCAAGGTGACGATGTGTTGGAAGTAGTTCCAAGATTGATATGATCATGATCGCACACTCCCTATACTTTCGGGATTACTGTTGAAACTAAATAAGTGTTATTTGGTATTTGCGTTGAGCATGAATATGATTTGATCATGTTTGTTGCAATACGTTTATTCATTTAAATTAGAGAATAATTGTTGTTCTGTTTACATGAATAAAACCTTCTATGGTCATACACCCAATAAAATGGTTTGTTGGATCTCGATCGTAGTGATGCACATATTCATAATAATGAAGCCAAAAGATGCAAAGTTAATAATGATAGTGCAACTTATTTGTGGCACTGTCGTTTAGGTCATATTGGTGTAAAGCGCATGAAGAAACTCCATACTGATGGGATTTTGGAATCACTTGATGCTTGCGAACCGTGCCTCATGGGCAAGATGACTAAAACGCCGTTCTCCGGAACTATGGAGAGAGCAACAGATTTGTTGGAAATCATACATACAGATGTATGTGGTCCGATGAATATTGTGGCTCGTAGCAGGTATCATTATTTTCTGACCTTCATAGATGATTTGAGCAGATATGGGTATATCTACTTAATGAAACAGAAGTCTGAAACATTTGAAAAGTTCATATAATTTCAGAGTGAAGTGGAAAATCATCGTAACAAGAAAATAAAGTTTCTACGATCTGATCATGGAGAAGAGTATTTGAGTTACGAGTTTGGCCTTCAGTTAAAACAATGTGAAATAGTTTCACTACTCACGCCACCTGGAACTCCACAGTGTAATGGTGTGTCCGAACATCGTAACCGTACTTTATTAGATATGGTGCGATATATGATGTCTCTTACCGATCTACCACTATCGTTTTGGGGTTATGCATTAGAGACAGCTGCATTCACGTTAAATAGGGTACCATCTAAATCCGTTGAGACGACATCTTATGAACTGTGGTTTGGCAAGAAACCAAAGTTGTCGTTTCTTAAAGTTTGGGGTTGCGATGCTTATGTGAAAAAGTTTCATCCTGATAAGCTCAAACCCAAATCGGAGAAATGTGTCTTCATAGGATACCCAAAGGAGACAGTTGGGTACACCTTCTATCACAGATCCGAAGGCAAGACATTCGTTGCTAAGAATGGATCCTTTCTAGAGAAGGAGTTTCTCTCGAAAGAAGTGAGTGGGAGGAAAGTAGAACTTGATGAGGTAATTGTACCTGCTCCCTTATGGGAAAGTAGTTCATCACAGAAACCAGTTTCTGTGACGCCTATACCAATTAGTGAAGAAGTTAATGATGATGATCATGGAACTTCAGATCAAGTTATTACTGAACCTCGTAGGTCAACCAGAGTAAGATCCGCACCAGAGTGGTACGGTAATCCTGCTCTGGAGGTTATGTTACTAGACCATGACGAACCTACGAACTATAAAGAAGCGATGGTGAGCCCAGATTCCGCAAAATGGCTTGAGGCCATGAAATCTGAGATGAGATCCATGTTTGAGAACAAAGTATGGACTTTGATTGACTTGCCCAATGATCGGCAAGCCATTGAGATTAAATGGATCTTCAAGAAGAAGACGGACGCTGATAGTAGTGTTACTATCTACAAAGCTAGAATTGTCACAAAAGGTTTTCGACAAGTTTAAGGTGTTGACTACGATGAGAGTTTCTCACTCGTATCTATGCTTAAGTCTGTCCGAATCATGTTAGCAATTGTCGCATTTTATGAAATCTGGCAAATGGATAAACAAAATTGCATTCCTTCATGGATTTATTAAAGAAGAGCTGTATATGATGCAACCAGAAGGTTTTGTCAATCCTAAAGGTGCTAACAAAATATGCAAGCTCCAGCGATCCATCTATGGACTGGTGCAAGCATCTCGGAGTTGGAATATACTCTTTGATAGGTTGATCAAAGGATATAGTTTTATACAGACTTGTGGTGAAGCCTGTATTTACAAGAAAGTGAGTGGGAGCACTACAGCATTTCTGATAAGTATATGTGAATGACATATTGTTGATCGGAAATAATGTAGAATTATTTTGCAAAGCATAAAGGAGTGTTTGAAAGGACTTTTTCAAAGAAAGACCTCGGCGAAGCTGCTTACATATTGAGCATCAAGATCTATAGAGATAGATCAAGACGCTTGATAAGTTTTTTCAATGAGTACATACCTTAACAAGATTTTGAAGTGGTTCAAAATGGAACAGTCAAAGAAAGAGTTTCTTGCCTGTGTTACAAGGTGTGAAATTTGAGTAAGACTCAAAGCCCGACCACGGCAGAAGATAGAAAAAGAATGAAAGTCATTCCCTATACCTCGGCCATAGGTTCTATAAAGTATGCCATGCTGTGTACCAGATCTATTGTATACCCTACACTGATTTTGGCAAGGGAGTACAATAGTGATCTAGGAGTAGATCACTGGACAGCGGTCAAAATTATCCTTAGTGGAAAAAGGATATGTTTCTCGATTATGGAAGTGACAAAAGGTTCGTCGTAAAGGGTTACGTCGATGCAAGTTTTGACACTAATCTAGATGACTCTAAGTCTCGGTCTAGATACATATTGAAAGTGGGAGCAATTAACTAGAGTAGCTCCGCGCAGAGCATTGTCGACATAGAAATTTGCAAAATACTTACGGATCTGAACGTGACAGACCCGTTGACTAAAATTATCTCACAAGCAAAACATGATCAGATCTTAGTACTCATTGGGTGTTAATCACATAGTTATGTGAACTAGATTATTGACTCTAGTAAACCCTTTGGGTGTTGGTCACATGACGATGTGAACTATGGGTGTTAATCACATGGTGATGTGAACTATTGATGTTAAATCACATGGCGATGTGAGCTAGATTATTGACTCTAGTGCAAGTGGGAGACTGAAGGAAATATGCCCTAGAGGCGATAATAAAGTAATTATTTATTTCCTTATATCATGATAAATGTTTATTATTCATGCTAGAATTGTATCAACCGGAAACTTGATACATGTGTGAATACATAGACAAACAGAGTGTCACTAGTATGCCTCTACTTGACTAGCTCGTTGATCAAAGATGGTTATGTTTCCTAGCCATAGACATGAGTTGTCATTTGATTAACGGGATCACATCATTAGGAGAATAATGTGATTTACTTGACCCATTCCGTTAGCTTAGCACTCGATCGTTTGGTATGTTGCTATTGCTTTCTTCATGACTTATACATGTTCCTATGACTATGAGATTATGCAACTCCCATTTACCGGAGGAACACTTTGTGTGCTACCAAACGTCACAACGTAACTGGGTGATTATAAAGGTGCTCTACGGGTGTCTCCAAAGGTACTTGTTGGGTTGGCGTATTTCGAGATTAGGATTTGTCACTCCGATTGTCGGAGAGGTATCTGTGGGCCCACTCAGTAATACACATCACTATAAGCCTTGCAAGCATTGTAACTAATGAGTTAGTTGCGGGATAATGTATTACGGAACGAGTAAAGAGACTTGCCGGTAACGAGATTGAACTAGGTATCGAGATACCGACGATCGAATCTCGGGCAAGTAACATACCGATGACAAAGGGAACAACGTATGTTGTTATGCGGTTTGACCGATAAAGATCTTCGTAAAATATGTGGGAGCCAATATGGGCATCCAGGTCCCGCTATTGGTTATTGACCGGAGACGTGTCTCGGTCATGTCTACATAGTTCTCGAACCCGTAGGGTCCGCACGCTTAACGTTACGATGACAGTTTTATTATGAGTTTTGATGTACCGAAGGAGTTCGGAGTCCCGGATGAGATCGGGGACATGACGAGGAGTCTCGAAATGGTCGAGACGTAAAGATCGATATATTGGACGACTATATTCGGACATCGGAAAGGTTCCGAGTGATTCGGGTATTTTTCGGAGTACCGGAGAGTTACGGGAATTCGTATTGGGCCTTAATGGGCCATACGGGAAAGGAGAGAATGGCCTCAAAAGGTGGCCGCGCCCCTCCCCATGGTCTGGTCCGAATTGGACTAGGGAAGGGTGGCGCCCCCTTCCTTTCTTCTCCTTTTCCCTTCCCTTTTTCCTATTCCATGTGGGAGGAGGAATCCTACTAGGACTAGGGAGTCCTAGTAGGACTCCACCCTTCTGGCGCGCCCCAGGGGCTTGGCCGGCTGCCTCCCCCTTGCTCCTTTATATAAGGGGGCAGGGGGCACCCCATAGACACAACAATTGATCTATTGATCTCTTAGCCGTGAGCGGTGCTTAGGCGAAGCCCTGCGTCGGTAGAACATCAACATTGTCACCACGCCGTCGTGCTGACAAAACTCTCCCTCAACACTCGGCTGGATCGGAGTTCGAGGGACGTCATCGAGCTGAACGTGTGCTGAACTCGGAGGTGCCGTGCGTTCGGTACTTGATCGGTCGGATCGTGAAGACGTACGACTACATCAACCGCGTTGTGTTAAACGCTTCCGCTTTCGGTCTACGAGGGTACGTGGACAACACTCTCCCCTCTTGTTGCTATGCATCACCATGATCTTGCATGTGCGTAGGAAATTTTTTGAAATTACTACATTCCCCAACAGTCCCCCCATGCAGGTGGGCCCCACTCCGGAATCTTCTAGAACCTTCCCGGTACAATACCAAAAATCCCGAACATTTTCGGGTGGCCAAAATAGTACTTCCCATATGTAGATCTTTACCTCCGGACCATTCCAGAACTCCTCGTGACGTCCGGGATCTCTTCCGAGACTCCGAACAATTTTCGGTAACCACATACAATTCCCATTACAACTCTAGCGTCACCGAACCTTAAGTGTGTAGACCCTACGGGTTCGGGAACCATGCAGACATGACCATGATGCCTCTTCGGCCAATAACAGTAGCGGGATCTGGATACCCATATTGGCTCCCACATGTTCCGTGATGATCTCATCGGATGAACCACGATGTCGGGGATTCAATCAATCCCGTATACAATTCCCTTTGTCCATCGGTATGTTACTTGCCCGAGATTCGATCGTCGGTATCCCTATACCTTGTTCAATCTCGTTATCGGCAAGTCTCTTTACTCGTTCCGTAACGCATGATCCCGTGGCTAACTCCTTAGTCACATTGAGCTCATTATGATGATTCATTACCGAGTGGGCCCAGAGATACCTCTCCGTCATATGGAGTGACAAATCCTAGTCTCGATTCGTGCCAACCCAACAGACATTTTCGAAGATACCTGTAGTGCACATTTATAGCCACCCAGTTACGTTGTGACGTTTGATACACCCAAAGCATTCCTATTGTATCCGGGAGTTGCACAATCTCATGGTCTAAGGAAATGATACGTGACATTAGAAAAACTCTATCAAACGAACTACGCGATCTTGTGCTATGCTTAGGATTGGTTCTTGTCCATCACATCATTCTCCTAATGATGTGATCCCATTATCAACGACATCCAATGTCCATGGTCAGGAAACCACAACCATCTATTGATCAATGAGCTAGTTAACTAGAGGCTCACTAGGGACATGTTGTGATCTATGTATTCACACATGTATTACGGTTTCTGGTTAATACAATTATAGGATGAACAATAGACAATTATCATGAACAAGGAAATATAATAATAACCATCTTATTATTGCCTCTAGGGCATATTTCTAACAGTCTCCCACTTGCACTAGAGTCAATAATCTAGTTAGATTGTGATGAATCAAACACCCATAGAGTTCTGGCGCTGATCATGTTTTGCTCGTGGAAGAGGTTTAGTCGACGGATCTGCGGCATTCAGATCCGTATGTACTTTACAAATATCACATGTACATGTCGCCACGACGCTTTGCTTGCAACTGCACCAGCTGACTGCCCCATCATTCAAAATATACACGTATCCGGTTTGTGACTTGGAGTCATCCGGCTCTGTGTCGAAGCTAGCATCGACTTAACCCTTTACGACGAGCTCTTTGGCACCTCCATAAATGAGAAACATATCCTTAGTCCTTCTCAGGTACTTCAGGATATTCTTCACCGCTGTCCAGTGTTCTATTCCGGGATCACTTTGGTACCTCCCTACCAAATTTATGGCAAGGTTCACATCAGGTCTGGTACACACCATGGCATACACAATAGAGCCTATGGCTGAGGCATAGGGGATGACACTCATCTTTTCTCTTTCTTTAGCCAAGGCCGGGCGTTGAGCTGCGCTCAATCTCACACCTTGCAATACAGGCAAGAACCCCTTCTTGGACTGATCCATATTGAACTTCTTCAATATGTTGTCAAGGTATGTGCTTTGTGAAAGACCAATGAGGCGTCTCGATCTATCTCTATAGATCTTGATGCCTAATATGTAAGCAGCTTCTCCAAGGTCCTTCATTGAAAAACACTTATTCAAGGCCTTTATGCTTTCCAAAAGTTCTATATTAGTTCCCATCAACAATATGTCATCCACATATAATATGAGAAATGCTACAGAGCTCCCACTCACTTTCTTGTAAATACAGGCTTCTCCATAAGTCTGTATAAACCCAAACGCTTTGATCATTTCATCAAAGCGAATGTTCCAACTCCGAGATGCTTGCACCAGCCCATAGATGGAGCGCTGGAGCTTGCATACCTTGTCATTATTCTTAGGATCGAAAAAACCTTCCGGCTGCATCATATACAATTCTTCCGTAAGGAAACCGTTAAGGAATGTCGTTTTGACGTCCATTTGCCAGATCTCATAATCATAGAATGCGGCAATTTCTAACATGATTCGGACGGACTTCAGCTTCGCTACGGGTGAGAAGGTCTCATCGTAGTCAACTCCTTGAACTTGTCGATAACCCTTAGCGACAAGCCGAGCCTTATAGACGGTCACATTACCATCCGCGCCAGTCTTCCTTTTAAAGATCCACTTATTCTCTATGGCTTGCCGATCATCGGGCAAGTCCACCAAAGTCCATACTTTGTTCTCATACATGGATCCTATCTTGGATTTCATGGTTTCAAGTCATTTGTTGGAATCCGGGCCCGCCATCACTTCTTCATAGTTCGAAGGTTCACCATTGTCTAACAACATGATTTCCAGGACATGGTTGCCGTACCACTCTGGTGCGGAACGTGTCCTCATGGACCTAAGAAGTTCAGTAGCAACTTGACCCGAAGTTTCATGATCATCATCATTAACTTCCTCTCTAGTCGGTGCAGGCACCACAGAAACATCTTCCTGAGCTGCGCTACTCTCCGGTTCAAGAGGGGGTACCTCGTCAAGTTCTACTTTCCTCCCACTTACTTCTTTCGAGAGAAACTCTTTCTCCAGAAAGGATCCATTCTTGGCAACAAAGATCTTGCCTTCAGATCTGAGGTAGACGGTATACACAATAGTTTCCTTAGGGTATCCTATGAAGACGCATTTTTCCTATTTGGGTTCGAGCTTTTCAGGATGAAGTTTCTTGACATAAGCATCGCATCCCCAAACTTTCAGAAATGACAGCTTAGGTTTCTTCCCAAACCATAATTCATACGGTGTCGTCTCAACGGATTTAGACGGTGCCCTATTTTAAGTGAATGCGGCTGTCTCTAAAGCATAACCCCAAAATGATAGCGGTAGATCGGTAAGAGACATCATAGATCGCACCATATCCAATAGAGTGCGATTATGACATTCGGACACACCATTACGCTGAGGTGTTCCAGGCGGCGTAAGTTGTGAAACAATTCCACATTTCCTTAAGTGCGTGCCAAACTCGTGTCTCAAGTATTCTCCTCCACGATCTGATCGTAAGAACTTTATTTTCCTGTCATGTTGATTCTCTACCTCGCTCTGAAATTCCTTGAACTTTTCAAAGGTATCAGACTTGTGTTTCATTAAGTAGACATACCCATATCTGCTTAAGTCATCAGTGAGGGTGAGAACATAACGATAGCTACCGCGAGCCTCGACGCTCATTGGACCGCATACATCAGTATGTATTATTTCCAATAAGTTGGTTGCTCGCTCCATTGTTCCGGAGAACGGAGTCTTGGTCATTTTTCCCATGAGGCATGGTTTGCACGTGTCAAATGATTCATAATCAAGAGACTCCAAAAGTCCATCTGCATGGAGTTTCTTCATGCGTTTGACACCAATGTGACCAAGGCGGCAGTGCCACAAGTATGTGGGACTATCATTATCAACCTTACATCTTTTGGCATTCACACTATGAATATGTGTAACATCACGTTCGAGATTCAATAAAAATAAACCATTGACCAGCGGGGCATGACCATAAAACATATCTCTCATATAAATAGAACAACCATTATTCTCGGATTTAATGAGTAGCCATCTTGCATTAAACGAGATCCAGATACAATGTTCATGCTCAAAGCTGGCACTAAATAACAATTATTGAGATTTAAAACTAATCACGAATAGAGGTAGCGTGCCGACGGCGATCACATCGACCTTGGAACCTTTCCCGACGCGCATCGTCACCTCGTCCTTCGCCAGTCTCCGCTTATTCCGCAGCTCCTGTTTTGAGTTACAAATGTGAGCAGCTGCACCGGTATCAAATACCCAGGAGCTACTACGAGCGCTGGTAAGGTACACATCAATAACATGTATATCATATATACCTTTGACGTTGCCGGCCTTCTTATCCGCTAAGTACTTGGGGCAATTCCGCTTCCAGTGACCATTTCCCTTGCAATAAAAGCGTTGGGGAACGTAGTATTTCAAAAAAAATCCTACGATCACGCAAGATCTATCTAGGAGAAGCATAGCAACGAGTGGGGAGAGTGTGTCCACGTACCCTTGTATGACCGATCCTAGCACCAAACGTACAACACCTCCGTGTTCAGCACACGTTTGGCTCGATGACGTCCCTTGTACTCTTGATCCATTTGAGGCCGCGGGAGAGTTTCGTCAGCACGACGGCATGGCGACAGTGATGATGAATTTACCAGCGCAGGGCTTCGCCTAAGCACTACGACGATATGACCGAGGTGTGTTTCTGTGGAGGGGGGCACCGCACACGGCTAAAAGATCAACTTGTGTGTTCTAGGGTGCCCCCTCCCCACGTACATAAAGGAGGGAGGGAGGGAGGAGGAGGCCGGCCAAGGGTGGCACGCCCAAGGGGGGGAGTTCAAGATGGGAATGGGCCGGGTCGGCCCGCTGGGTCACTGACCCGGCCCAAAATGTCGAGGCCAATGGGTCTGGTGGGTTGGGCTTGAATCATAAACGGGTCAGTGCAGCCGGCACCATGCTACCCGATGGGTCACACGGGTCGACCCAACCATCTGATTGCGCTGCTCCCGACGATCTCTGTCTGCCGCCGTCGGCTGCCCCCGACCATCTCTGTTGGCCTGCTGCCGCCGGTGTTCCTCCTGCCTGTCGTTCGTCATCTCAGTCGCCGTCGAGCTCGCCGACCTGCAGTCCCGTTCGCCGTCGAGCTCGCCGACCTGCAGTCGCAGGTGAGACTCTAGCTGGCTTCCTCCCCTTCCCCTTCCCAGCTCAAAGCCAATCCTAGTTTCGTTCTTGGGCAGTGCTGTATGGTAGCTCAACCTACAGTGTGTTTGGTCAGTGATGTGTTCTTGGTCAATGCTGATAATTCAACTCGGTCCTACAGTGTGTGTGTGTGTGTGTGTGTGTGTGCAAGTTTTCCTACATGTGAAGCCAACCATCAGGATGGCCTTTGAGTTTTCTCGTATAGTAGTGCTTGGTGTTGGTTCTTTAGTAGTTTCAGGAATGGTGTTGGTTCTGCTTGGAGTTTCCTATATGTGACTTCTTTCATTCTACTATGAATCTGCAGTAGTTCTTTCCTCAATGAATGTAGATTGTCATGTACTGGATGTGAAAAGAGTTGAAATTGGACTTGTGATTCTTTTGTAACTTCTATTTATTTCATATTATAGCTAAATTTCGGGTCGGCCCTAGGGTACCCAATGGGCCAGCGAGGCCATAGGATTTTGTCAGCATGGGTCGACCCATGGCCCCCTGAAATTGGCCTTGAGGCCACGGGCCAGGTCCAAGGCCAGGTCCGGGCCGGCCCATTCCCATCTTGAGGGGGAGTCCTACTCCAAGTAGGATTCGCCCCCCCCCCCTTTCCTATTCCCACAAGGAGAAGGGGGGAAGGAGGAGGAGGAGAGAAGGAAAGGGGGGCCGCCCCCCAACCCTAGTCCAATTCGGTTTGGGCTAGGGGGGCACACGCCACTCCTTGGACTGCCTCCTCTCTTCCACTACTAGGCCCATGAGGCCCAATAACTTCCCGGGGGTGTTCCGGTAACCCCCGGTACTCCGAAACTTATCCGAAACAACCCAAACCATTCCGGTGTCCGAATGTGGCCTTCCAATATATTAATCTTTATGTCTCGACCATTTCGAGACTCCTCGTCACGTCCGTGATCTCATCCGGGACTCCGAACAACCTTCGGTCATCAAATCACATAAACCCATAATACAAATCGTCATCGAACGTTAAGCGTGCAGACCCTACGGGTTCGAGAACTATGTAGACATGACCGAGACACATCTCCGGTCAATAACGAATAGCGGAACCTGGATTCTCATATTGGCTCCTACATATTCTATGAAGATCTTTATCGGTCAAACCGCATAACAACATGCGTTGTTCCCTTTGTCATCGGTATGTTACTTGCCCGAGATTCGATCGTCGGTATCATCATATCTAGTTCAATCTCGTTACAGGCAAGTCTCTTTACTCGTTCTGTAATGCATCATCCCGCAACTAACTCATTAGTTACATTGCTTGGAAGGCTTATAGTGATGAGCATTACCGAGAGGGCCCAGAGATACCTCTCCGACAATCGGAGTGACAAATCCTAATCTCGATCTATGCCAACTCAACAAACACCATCGGAGACACCTATAGAGCATCTTTATAATCACCCAGTTACGTTGTGACGTTTGATAGCACACAAGGTGTTCCTCCGGTATTCGGGAGCTGCATAATCTCATAGTCAGAGGAACATGTATAAGTCATGAAGAAAGCAATAGCTATAAAACTCAACAATCATAATGCTAAGCTAACGGATGGGTCTTGTCCATCACATCATTCTCTAATGATGTGATCCCGTTCATCAAATGAAAACACATGTCTATGGTCAGGAAACTTAACCACCTTTGAATAACGAGCTAGTCTAGTAGAGGCATACTAGGGACACTTTGTTTTGTCTATGTATTCACACATGTATCAAGTTTCCGGTTAATAAAATTCTAGCATGAATAATAAACATTTATCATGATATAAGGAAAAAAATAACTTTATTATTGTCTCTAGGGCATATATCCTTCAGTCTTCCACTTGCACTAGAGTCAATAATCTAGTTCACATCGCCATGTGATTTAACACCAATAGTTCACATCGTCATGTGATTTAACACTCTATAGTTCACATCGCCATGTGACTAATACCCAAAGGGTTTACTAGAGTCAATAATCTAGTTCACATCGCCATGTGATTAACACCCAAAGAGTACTAAGGTGTGATCATGTTTTGCTTGTGAGAGAGGTTTAGTCAATGGGTCTGCCACATTCAGATCCGTGTGTATTTTGTAAATTTCTTTGTCTACAATGCTCTACAATGAGCTACTCTAGCTAAATGCTCCGACTTTCAATATGTATCCAGATCGAGACTCAGGGTCATCCAAATCGGTGTCAAAGCGTGCATCGACGTAACTCTTTACGATGAACTCTTTATCACCTCCATAACCGAGAAATATTTCCTTATTCCACTAAGGATAATTTTGACCGCTGTCCTGTGATCCACTCCTGGATCACTATTGTACCCTCTTGCCAAACTCATGGTGAGGTTCACAATAGGTCTGGTACACAGCATAGCATACTTCATAGAACCTATGACTGAGGCATAGGGAATAAATTTTCATTCTCTTTCTATTTTCTGCCGTGGTCGGGTTTTGAGTCTTTACTCAACTTCACACCTTGTAACACAGGCAAGAACTCCTTCTTTAACTGTTCCATTTTGAACTACTTCAAAATCTTGTCAAGGTATGTACTCATTGAAAAAACTTATCAATCGTCTTGATCTATCTCTATAGATCTTGATGCTCAATATGTAAGCAGTTTCACCGAGGTCTTTCATTGAAAAATTCTTATCCAAGTATCCTTTTATGCTATCCAGAAATTCCGTATCATTTCCGATCAACAATATGTCATCCACATATAATATCAGAAATGCAACAGAGCTCCCACTCACTTTCTTGTAAATACAGACTTCTCCAAAAGTCTGTATAAAACCATATGCTTTGATCACACTATCAAAGCGTACATTACAACTCCGAGATGCTTGCACCAGTCCATAAATGGATCGCTGGAGCTTGCACACTTTGTTAGCACCTTTTGGATCGACAAAACCTTCTGGTTGCATCATATACAACTCTTCTTTAAGATATCCATTAAGGAATGCAATTTTGACATCCATTTGCCAAATTTCATAATCATAAAATGCGGCAATTGCTAACATGATTCGGACAGACTTAAGCATCGCTACGGGTGAGAAGGTCTCATCGTAGTCAACTCCTTGAACTTGTCGAAAACCTTTCGCAACAAATCGAGCTTTGTAGACAGTAGCATTACCGTCAGCATCAGTCTTCTTCTTGAACATCCATTTATTCTCTATGGCTTGCCGATCATCGGGTAAGTCAACCAAAGTCCGCACTTTGTTCTCATACATGGATCCCATCTCACATTTCATGGCCTGAAGCCATTTTGCGGAATCTGGGCTCATCATCGCTTCCTCATAGTTCGTAGGTTCGTCATGGTCAAGTAACATGACCTCCAGAACAGGATTACCGTACCACTCTGGTGCGGATCTTACTCTGGTTGACCTACGAGGTTCGGTATTAACTTGATTAGAAGTTTCATGATCATCATCATTAGCTTCCTCACTAATTGGTGTAGGAATCACTGGAACCGATTTCTGTGATGAACTACTTTCCAATAAGGGAGCAGGTACAATTACCTCATCAAGTTCTACTTTCCTCCCACTCACTTCTTTCGAGAGAAACTCCTTCTCTAGAAAGGATCCATTCTTAGCAACGAATATCTTGACTTCGGATCTGTGATAGAAGGTGTACCCAACAGTCTCCTTTGGGTATCCTATGAAGACGCATTTCTCTGATTTGGGTTCGAGCTTATCAGGTTGAAGCTTTTATAAGCATCGCAGCCCCAAACTTTAAGAAACGACATCTTAGGTTTCTTGCCAAACCATAGTTCATATGGTGTCGTCTCAACGGATTTAGATGGTGCCCTATTTAACGTGAATGCAGCTGTCTCTAATGCATAACCCCAAAATGATAGTGGTAAATCGGTAAGAGACATCATAGATCGCACCATATCTAATAAAGTACGGTTATGACGTTTGGACACATCATTACGATGTGGTGTTCCAGGTGGCGTGAGTTGCAAAACTATTCCACATTTTTTCAAATGAAGACCAAACTCGTAACTCAAATATTCGTCTCCGCGATCAGATCTTAGAAACTTTATTTTCTTGTTACGATGATTTTCCACTTCACTCTGAGATTCTTTGAACTTTTTAAATGTTTCAGATTTATGTTTCATCAAGTAGATATACCCATATCTTCTCAAATCATTTGTGAAGGTAAGAAAATAACGATCCCGCCGCGAGCCTCAACACTCATCGGACCGCATACATCAGTATCTATTATTTCCAATAAGTCAGTTGCTCGCTCCATTGTTTCGGAGAACAGAGTCTTTAGTCATCTTGCCCATGAGGCATGGTTCGCAAGCATCAAGTGATTCATAATCAAGTGATTCCAAAAGCCCATCAACATGGAGTTTCTTCATGCGCTTTACACCAATATGACCTAAACGGCAGCGCTACAAATAAGTTGCACTATCATTATTAACTTTGCATCTTTTGGCTTCAATATTATGAATACGTGTATCACTACGATCGAGATTCAATAAACCATTTATATTGAGTGTATGACCATAGGAGGTTTTATTCATGTAAATAGAACAACAATTATTCTTTGACTTAAATGAATAACCGTATTGCAATAAACATGATCCAATCATATCCATGCTCAACGCGAACACCAAATAACATTTATTTTAGGTTCAACACTAATCCCGAAGGTAATGGGAGTGTGCGATGGTGATCTTATCAACCTTGGAATCGCTTCCAACACACATCATCACCTCGCCCTTAACTAGTCTCTGTTTATTTTGCAACTCCCATTTCGAGTTACTACTCTTAGCAACTAAACCAGTATCAAATAACAAGGGGTTGCTATAAACACTAGTAAAGTACACATCAATAACATGTATATCCAATATACCTTTGTTCACTTTGCCGTACTTCTTATCCGCCAAGTATCTAGGGCAGTTCCACTTCCAGTGACCATTTCCTTTATAGTAGAAGCACTCAGTTTCAGGCTTGGGTCTAGCTTTGGGCTTCTTCATGGGAGTGGCAACTTTCTTGTCATTCCTTTTGATGTTTTCCTTTCTTTTCCTTGCCCTTTATCTTGAAACTAGTGGTCTTGTTAACTATCAACACTTGATGTTTTTCTTGATTTCTACCTTCGCCGATTTCTGCATCGCGAAGAGCTTGGGAATCGTTTCTGTTATCCCTTTCATATTATAGTTCATCACAAAGTTCTAGTAACTTGGTGATAGTGACTAGAGAACTCTGTCGATCACTATCTTATCGGGAAGATTAACTCCCACTTGATTCAAGTTATTGTAGTACTCAGACATAATGAGCACATGCTCACTAGCTGAGCTATTCTCCTCCATCTTGTAGGCAAAGTACTTTGTCAGAGGTCTCATACCTCTTAACACGGGCATGAGTCTGAAATACCAATTTCAACTCTTGGAACATCTCATATGCTCTGTGGCGTTTAAAACGTTTTTGAATTCCCGGTTCTAAGCCGTAAAGCATGGTGCACTAAACTATCAAGTAGTCATCATACCGAGCTTTGTCAAACATTCATAACATCTACATCTGCTCCTGCAATAGGTCTGTCACCAAGCGGTGCATCGAGGACATAATTCTTCTGCGCAGCAATGAGGATAATCCTCAGATCACGGACCCAGTCTGCATCATTGCTACTATCATCTTTCAACTTATTTTTCTCTAGGAACATATCAAAAATAAAACAGGGGAGCTATACGCGAGCTATTAATCTACAACATAGATATGCAAATACTATCAGGACTAAGTTCATGATAAATTAAAATTCAATTAATCATATTACTTAAGAACTCCCACTTAGAGAGATATCCCTCTAGTCATCTAAATGATCACGTGATCCATATCAACTAAACCATGTCCGATCATCACGTGAGATGGAGTAGTTTTCAATGGTGAACATCACTATGTTGATCATATCTACTATATGATTCACGCTCGACCTTTCGGTCTCAATGTTCCGAGGCCATATCTGCATATGCTAGGCTCGTCAAGTTTAACCAGAATATTCTGCGTGTGCAAAACTGGCTTGCACCCGTTGTATGTGAACGTAGAGCTTATCACACCTGATCATCACGTGGTGTCTCGGCACGACGAACTGTAGCAATGGTGCATACTCAGGGAGAACACTTGTACCTTGAAATTTAGTGAGAGATCATCTTATGATGCTACCGTTGTACTAAGCAAAATAAGATGCATAAAGGATAAACATCACATGCAATCAAAATAAGTGACATGATATGGCCATCATCATCTTGTGCTCATGATCTCCATCACCGAAGCATCGTCATGATCTCCATCGTCACTGGCGCGACACCTTGATCTCCATCGTAGCATCGTTGTCGTCTCGCCAACTATTGCTTCCATGACTATCGCTACCGCTTAGTGATAAAGTAAAGCAATTACATGGCGATTGCATTTCATACAATAAAGCGACAACCATAAGGCTCCTGCCAGTTGCCGATAACTTTTACAAAACATGATCAACTCATACAACAATTTATATATCATCACGTCTTGACCATATCACATCATAGCAAGCCCTGCAAAAACAAGTTAGACGTCCTCTACTTTGTTGTTGCAAGTTTTACGTGGCTGTTACGGGCATAGCAAGAACCGTTCTTACCTACGCATCAAAACTACAACGATTTTTCGTCAAGTGTGTTGTTTTAACCTTCAACAAGGACCGGGCGTAGTCACACTCGATTCAACTAAAGTTGGAGAAACAGACACCCACTAGCCACCTATGTGCGAAGCATGGTGGTAGAACCAGTCTCATGAATGCGGTCATGTAATGTCGGTCTGGGCCGCTTCATCCAACAATACCACCGAATCAAAGTATGACATGCTGGTAAGCAGTATGACTATTATCGCCCACAACTCTTTGTGTTCTACTCGTGCATATAACATCTACGCATAGACCTGGCTCTGATACCACTGTTGGGGAACGTAGTACTTCAAAAAAATTCCTACGATCAAGCAAGATCTATCTAGGAGAAGCATAGCAATGAGTGGGGAGAGTGTGTCCATGTACCCTTGTAGACCGAAAGCGGAAGCGTTTATCAACGCGGTTGATGTAGTCGTACATCTTCACGATCCGACCGATTCTAGCACCGAACATACGGCACCTCCGTGTTCAGCACACATTCAGCTCGATGAAGTCCCTCGTACTCTTGATCCAGTTGAGGCCAAGGGAGAGTTTCGTCAGCACGACGGCATGGCGACGGTGATGATGAAGTTACCGGTGCAGGGCTTCGCCTAAGCACTACGACGATATGACCGAGGTGTGTTTCTGTGGAGGGGGGCACCGTACACGGCTAAAAGATCAACTTGTGTGTTCTAGGGTGCCCCCCTCCCCACGTATATAAAGGAGGGAGGGAGGAGGAGGCCGGGCAAGGGTGGCGCGCCTAAGGGGGGAGTACTACTCCAAGTAGGATTCGGCCCCCCTTTCCTATTCCCACAAGGACAAGGGGGGAAGGAGGAGGAGGAGAGAAGGCAAGGGGGGCCGCCCCCCAACCCTAGTCCAATTCGGTATGGGCTAGGGGGCGCTCGCCACTCCTTGGCCTGCCTCCTCTCTTCCATTACTAGGCCCATATGGCCCAATAACCTCCGGGGGGGTTCCGGTAACCCCCGGTACTCCGAAACTTATGCGAAACAACCCGAACCATTCCGGTGTCCGAATGTAGCCTTTCAATATATGAATCTTTATGTCTCGACCATTTAGAGACTCCTCGTCATGTCCGTGATCTCATCCGGAACTCCAAACAACCTTCGGTTATCAAATCACATAAACTCATAATACAAATCGTCATCGAACGTTAAGCGTGCGGACCCTACGGGTTCGAGAACTATGTAGACATGACCGAGACACATCTCCGGTCAATAACCAATAGCGGAACCTGGATGCTCATATTGGCTCCTACATATTCTACGAAAATCTTTATCGGTCAAACCGCATAACAACATACGTTGTTCCCTTTGTCATCGGTATGTTACTTGCCTGAGATTCGATCGTCGGTATCATCATTTCTAGTTCAATCTCGTTACCGGCAAGTCTCTTTACTCGTTCCGTAATGCATCATCCCGCAACTAACTCATTAGTTACATTGCTTGCAAGGCTTATAGTGATGAGCATTACCGAGAGGGCCCAGAGACACCTCTCCGACAATCGGAGTGACAAATCCTAATCTCGATCTATGCCAACTCAACAAACTCCATCGGAGACACCTGTAGAGCATCTTTATAATCACCATAAGTTGTGACGTTTGATAGCACACAAGGTGTTCCTCCGGTATTTGGGAGTTGCATAATCTCATAGTCAAAGGAACATGCATAAGTCATGAAGAAAGCAATAGCTATAAAACTCAACAATCATAATGCTAAGCTAACGGATGGGTCTTGTCCATCACATCATTCTCTAATGATGTGATCCCGTTCATCAAATGACAACACATGTCTATGGTCAGGAAACTTAACCATCTTTGATTAGCGAGCTAGTCTAGTAGAGGCATACTAGGGACACTTTGTTTTGTCTATGTATTCACACATGTATCAAGTTTTCGGTTAATACAATTCTAGCATGAATAATAAACATTTATCATGATATAAGGAAATAAAATAATAACTTTATTATTGCCTCTAGGGCATATATCCTTCAAAAAGCACTCAGTCTCAGGCTTGGGTCCATTCTTTGGCTTCTTCTTCCCGGGAACTGAATTACCGGGCACGGCAACTCCCTTGTCGTCCTTCTTGAAGTTCTTCTTACCCTTGCCTTTCTTGAAACTAGTGGTCTTATTCGCCATCAACACTTGATGTTCATTTTTGATTCCCACCTCCGCTGATTTCAGCATTAAATATAACTCAGGAATGGACTTCTCCGTCCCTTGTATATTGTAGTTCATCACAAAGCTCATATAACTAGGTGGAAGCGACTGGAGGATTCTGTCAATGACCGAGTCATCTGGAAGATTAACTCCCAGTTGAGACAAGCGGTTGTGCAACCCAGACATTTTGAGTATATGCTCGCTGACAGAACTATTTTCCTCCATCTTACAACTGTAGAACTTGTCGGAGACTTCATATCTCTCGACCCGGGCATGATCTTGGAAAACCATTTTCAGCTCTTGGAACATCGCATATGCTCCGTGTTGCTCAAAACGCTTTTGGAGTCCTGATTCTAAGCTGTAAAGCTTGCTGCACTGAACTAGGGAGTAATCATCACTACGCGACTGCCAGGCGTTCATAATGTCTTGAGTTGCTGGGAAAATGGGTGTGTCACCTAGCGGTGCTTCAAGGACATATGCTTTCTTGGAAGCTATGAGGATGATCCTCAAGTTACGGACCCAGTCCGTATAGTTGCTTCCATCGTCTTTTAGCTTGGTTTTCTCTAGGAACGTGTTGAAGTTAAGGGCAACATTAGCGTGGGCCATTGGATCTACAGGATAGATTGTAAAGACAATTTTAGACTAAGTTCATGACAATTAAGTTCATCTAATCAAATTATTTAATGAACTCCCACTCAGATAGACATCCCTCTAGTCATCTAAGTGATACATGATCCGAATCGACTAGGCCGTGTCCGATCATCACATGAGACGGACTAGTCATCAACGGTGAACATCTCCATGTTGATAGTATCTACTATACGACTCATGTTCAACCTTTTGGTCTCTCGTGTTCCGAGGCCATGTCTGTACATGCTAGGCTCGTCAAGTCAACCTAAGTGTTTCGCATGTGTAAATCTAGCTTACACCCGTTGTATGCGAACGTTAGAATCTATCACACCCGATCACCACGTGGTGCTTCGAAACAACGAACCTTCGCAACGGTGCACACTTAGGGGGAACACATTTCTTGAAATTTTAGTGAGGGATCATCTTATTTATGCTACCCTCGTTCTAAGCAAATAAGATGTAAACAGGATAAACATCACATGCAAATCACAAAGTGACATGATATGGCCAATATCATCTTGCGCCTTTGATCTCCATCTTAGAGGCGCGGCATGGTCACCATCGTCACCGGCATGACACCATGATCTCCATCATCGTGTCTTCATGAAGTTGTCTCACCAACTATTACTTCTACTACTATGGCTAACGGTTAACAATAAAGTAAAGTAATTACATGGCGCTTATATTGACTCGCAGGTCGTACAATAAATTAAGACAACTCCTATGGCTCCTGCCGGTTCTCATACTCATCGACATGCAAGTCGTGATTCCTATGACAAGAACATGATCAATCTCATACATCACATATATAATGCATCACATCCTTTTGGCCATATCACATCACATAGCATACCCTGCAAAAACAAGTTAGACGTCCTCTAATTGTTGTTGCATGTTTTACGTGGCTGCTATGGGTTTCTAGCAAGAACGTTTCTTACCTACGCAAAAGCCACAACGGTGATATGCCAATTGCTATTTACCCTTCATAAGGACCCTGTTCATCGAATCCGATCCGACTAAAGTGGGAGAGACAGACACCCGCTAGCCACCTTATGCAACAAGTGCATGTCAGTCGGTGGAACCTGTCTCACGTAAGCGTACGTGTAAGGTCGGTCCGGGTTGCTTCATCCCACAATGCCACCGAATCAAGATAGGACTAGTAACGGCAAGCAAATTGACCATATCATCGCCCACAACTACTTGTGTTCTATTCGTGCATAGAATCTACGCATAGACCTAGCTCATGATGCCACTGTTGGGGAACGTAGTAATAATTCAAAATTTTCCTACGTGTCACCAAGATCAATCTAGGAGATGTTGGGGAACGTAGTATTTCAAAAAAAACTACGATCACGCAAGATCTATCTAGGAAAAGCATAGCAACGAGCGGGGAGAGTGTGTCCACGTACCCTCGTAGACCGAAAGCGGAAGCGTTTAACGCGGTTGATGTAGTCGAACATCTTCGCGATCCAACCGATCAAATACCGAACGCACGGCACCTCTGTGATCTGCACATGTTCAGCTCGGTGACGTCCCACGAACTATAGATCCAGCTGAGGTCGAGGGAGAGTTTCGTCAACACGACGGCGTGATGACGGTGATGATGAAGTTATCGACGTAGGGCTTCGCCTAAGCACTACGACAATATGACCGAGGTGGAAATCTATGGAGGGGGGCACCGCCCACGGCTAAGAAATCAACTTGTGTGTCTATGGGGTGCCCCCCTCCCCCGTATATAAAGGTGTGGAGGAGGGGGCCGGCCGGCCTCATGAGGCGCGCCCCAAGGGGGGAACCCTACTCCTACTAGGAGTAGGTTCCCCCCTTTCCTAGTCCAACTAGGACGGGGGAGGAAGGGGAAGAGGGAGAGAAGGAAAGGGGGGCCGGCCCCCCTCCCCAATTTGGATTGGGCTTGGGGGGGGCTCCACTTGGCCGCCTCCTCCTCTCTTCCACTATGGCCCATGAAGGCCCATTAACCCCCCGGGGGGTTCCGGTAACCCCCCGGTACTCCGGAAAATGCCCGAACCTATCCGAAACCTTTCCGGTGTCCAAACATAACCTTCCAATATATCAATCTTCATGTCTCGACCATTTCGAGACTCCTCGTCATGTTCGTGATCACATCCGGGACTCCGAACTACCTTCGGTACATCAAAACACATAAACTCATAATACCGATCATCATCGAACGTTAAGCGTGCGGACCCTACAGGTTCGAGAACTATGTAGACATGACCGAGACTCATCTCCGGTCAATAACCAATGGCGGAACCTAGATGCTCATATTGGTTCCTACATATTCTATGAAGATCTTTATCGGTCAAACCGCATAACAACATACGTTGTTCCCCTTGTCATCAGTATGTTACTTACCAGAGATTCGATCATCGGTGTCATTATACCTAGTTCAATCTCGTTACCGGCAAGTCTCTTTACTCGTTCCATAATGCATCATCCCGCAACTAACTCATTAGTCACATTGCTTGCAAGGCTTATAGTGATGTGCATTACGGAGAGGGCCCAGAGATACCTCTCCGACAATCGGAGTGACAAATCCTAATCTCGATCTATGCCAACTCAACAAACACCATCGGAGACACCTGTAGAGCATCTTTATAATCACCCAGTTACGTTGTGATGTTTGATAGCACACTAAGTGCTCCTCCGGTATTCGGGAGTTGCATAATCTCATGGTCATAGGAACATGTTTAAGTCATGAAGAAAGCAATAGCAACAAACTAAACGATCATCGTGCTAAGCTAATGGATGGGTCTTGTCAATCACATCATTCTCTAATGATGTGATCCCGTTCATCAAATGACAACTCATGTCTATGGCTAGGAAACTTAACCATCTTTGATTAACGAGCTAGTCAAGTAGAGGCATACTAGTGACACTCTGTTTGTCTATGTATTCACACATATACTAAGTTTCCGGTTAATACAATTCTAGCATGAAAAATAAACATTTATCATGATATAAGGAAATATAAATAACAACTTTAATATTGCCTCTAGGGCATATTTCCTTCAGTCTCCCACTTGCACTAGAGTCAATAATCTAGTTCACATCTTTATGTGATTAACACCAATAATTCACATCTTTATGTGATTAGTTCACATCTCCATGTGACTAATACCCAAAGGTTTTACTAGAGTCAATAATCTAGTTCACATCGCTATGTGATTAACACCCACAGAGTGATCATGTTTTGCTTGTGAGAGAAGTTTAGTCAACGGGTCTGCCACATTCAGATCCGTATGTATTTTTCAAATTTGTATGTCTACAATGCTCTGCACGGAGCTACTCTAGCTAATTGCTCCCACTTTCAATACGTATCCAGATTGAGACTTAGAGTCATCTGGATCAGTGTCAAAGCTTGCATCGACGTAACCCTTTACGACTAACTTTTTGTCACCTCCATAACCGAGAAACATATCCTTATTCCACTAAGGATAATTTTGACCGTTGTCCAGTGATACACTCCTGGATCACTATTGTACCCTCTTGCCAAACTCATGGTGAGGTATACAATAAGTCTGGTACACAGCATAGCATACTTTATAGAACCTATGACTGAGGCATAGGGAATGACTTTTCATTCTCTTTCTATTTTCTGCCGTGGTCGGGTTTTGAGTCTTTACTGAACTTCACACCTTGCAACATAGGCAAGAACTCCTTCTTTGATTGTTCCATTTTGAACTACTTCAAAATCTTGTCAAGGTATGTACTCATTGAAAAAACTTATCAAGCGTCTTGATCTATCTCCATAGATTTTGATGCTCAATATGTAAGTAGCTTCACCGAGGTCTTTCTTTGAAAAACTCCTTTAAAACACTCCTTTATGCTTTCCAGAAAATTCTACATTATTTCCGATCAACAATATGTCACTCACATATACTTATCAGAAATGATGTAGTTCTCCCACTCACTTTCTTGTAAATACAAGCTTCACCGCAAGTTTGTATAAAACTATATGCTTTGATCAACTCATCAAAGCATATATTCCAACTCTGAGATTCTTGCACCAGTCCATAGATGGATCGCTGGAGATTGCACACTTTGTTAGTACCTTTAGGATTGACAAAACCTTCTTGTTGCATCATATACAACTCTTCTTTAAGAAATCCATTAAGGAATGCAGTTTTGACATCCATTTGCCAGATTTCATAAAATGTGGCAATTGCTAACATGATTCGGACAGACTTAAGCATCGCTACGAGTAAGAAAATCTCATCGTAGTCAACATCTTGAACTTGTCAAAAATCCTTTTCGATAATTCGAGCTTTGTAGATAGTAACACTACTATCAGCGTCCGTCTTCCTCTTGAAGATCCATTTTATTCTCTATGGCTTGCCGATCATCGGGCAAGTCAACCAAAGTCCATACTTTGTTCTCATACATGGATCCTATCTCAGATTTCATGGCCTCAAGCCATTTTGCGGAATCTGGGCTCATCATCGCTTCCTCATAGTTCATAGGTTCGTCATGCTCAAGTAACATGACCTCCAGAACAGGATTGTCGTACCACTCTGGTGCGGACCTTACTCTGGTTGACCTACGAGGTTCGGTAGTAACTTGATCTGAAGTTTCATGATCATCATCATTAGCTTCCTCACTAATTGGTGTAGGCATCACTAGAACTGATTTCTGTGATGAACTACTTTCCAACTCGGGAGAAGGTACAATTACCTCATCAAGTTCTACTTCCCTCCCACTCACTTCTTTTGAGAGAAACTCCTTCTCTAGAAAGGATCCATTCTAAGCAACGAATATCTTGCTTTTGGATCTATGATAGAAGGTGTACCCAACAGTCTCCTTTGGGTATCCTATGAAGACGCATTTCTCCGATTTGGGTTTGAGCTTATCAGGTTGAAGCTTTTTCACATAAGCATCGCATCTCCAAACTTTAAGAAATGACAACTTGGGTTTCTTGCCAAACCACAGTTCATATGGTGTCGTCTCAACGGATTTAGATGGTGCCCTATTTAACGTGAATGCAGCCGTCTCTAAAGCATAACCCCAAAATGATAGCAGTAAATCAGTAAGAAACATCATAGATCGCACCATATCTAATAAAGTGCGGTTACGACGTTCGGACACACCATCACGTTGTGGTGTTCCGGGTGGCGTGAGTTGCGAAACTATTCCGCATTGTTTCAAATGAAGACCAAACTCGTAACTCAAATACTCTCCTCCACGATCAGATCGTAGAAACTTTATTTTCTTGTTACGATGATGAAATTCTTTGAATTTTTCAAATGTTTCAGACTTATGTTTCATCAAGTAGATATACCCATATCTGCTCAAATCATCTGTGAAGGTAAGAAAATAACGATACCCGCCGCGAGCCTCAACACTCATCGGACCGCATACAAAAGTATGTATTATTTCCAACAAGTCTGTTGCTCGCTCCATTGTTCGGGAGAACGGAGTCTTAGTCATATTGCCCATGAGGCATGATTCGCGAGCATCAAGTGATTCATAATCAAGTGATTCCAAAAGCCCATCAGCATGGAGTTTCTTCATGCATTTTACACCAATATGACCTAAACGGCAGTGCCACAAATAAGTTGCACTATCGTTATTAAACTTATATCTTTTCGCTTCAATACTATGAATATGTGTGTCACTACTATCGAGATTTAGTAAAAATAGACCACTCATCAAGGGTGCATGACCATAAAAGATATTACTCACATAAATAGAACCACCATTATTCTCTGATTTAAATGAATAACCGTCTCGCAACAAACAAGATCCAGATATAATGTTCATGCTTAACGCTGGCACCAAATAACAATTATTCAGGTATAAAACTAATCCTGAAGGTAGATGTAGAGGTAGCGTGCCGACGGCGCTCACATCGACTTTGGAACCATTTCCCACGCGCATCGTCACCTTGTCCTTAGCCAATCTCCGCTTAATCCGTAGTCCCTGTTTCGAGTTGCAAATATGAGCAACAGAACCAGTATCAAATACCCAAGCACTACTGCGAGCATTAGTAAGGTACACATCAATTACATGTATATCAAATATACCTTTCATTTTGCCATCCTTCTTATCCGCCAAATATTTGGGGCAGTTTCGCTTCCAGTGACCATTTCCATCGCAGTAGAAGCACTCAGTTTCAGGCTTGGGTCTAGCTTTGGGCTTCTTCATGGGAGTGGCAACTTGCTTGCCATTCTTCTTGATGTTCCCTTTCTTTCCCTTTCTTTCCCTTTCTACTTGAAACTAGTGGTCTTGTCAACCATCAACATTTGATGCTTTTCTTGATTTCTACCTTCGTCGATTTCAGCATCACGAAGAGCTCGGGAATCGTTTTTGTCATCCCTTGCATATTATAGTTCATCATGAAGTTCCAGTAACTTGGTCATAGTGACTAGAGAACTCTGCCAATCACTATTTTATCTGGAAGATTAACTCCCACTTGATTCAAGCGATTGTAGTACTCAGACAATCTAAGCACATGCTCACTGGTTGAGCCATTCTCCTCCATCTTGTAGGCAAAGTACTTGTCAGAGGTCTCATACCTCTTGACTCGGGCATGAGTCTGAAATACCAATTTCAGCTCTTGGAACATCTTATATGCTCCGTGGCGTTCAAAATGTTTTTGATGTCCCGATTCTAAGTCGTAAAGCATGGCGCACTAAACTATCAAGTAGTTATCATACCGAGCTTGCCAAACGTTCAAAACGTCTGTATTTGCTCCTGTAATAGGTCCTTCACCTAGCGGTGCATCAAGGATATAATTCTTCTGTGCAGCAATGAGGATAATCCTCAGATTACGGACCTAGTCCGCATCATTGCTACTATCATCTTTCAACATAGTTTTTCTCTAGGAACATATCAAAAATAAAAGGGGAGCTACATCGCGAGCTATTGATCTACAAGATAGTTATGGAAATACTATCAGGACTAAGTTCATGATAAATTAAAGTTCAATTAATCATATTACTTAAGAACTCCCACTTAGATAGACATCCCTCTAATCATCTAAGTGATCGCGTGATCCATATCATTTAAACCATGTCCGATCATCACATGAGATGGAGTAGTTTTCAATGGGGAACATCACTATGTTGATCATATCTACTATATGATTCACGCTCGACCTTTCGGTCTTAGTGTTCCGAGGCCATATCTTCATATGCTAGGCTCGTCAAGTTTAACCCGAGTATTCTGCGTGTGCAAAACTGGCTTGCACCCTTTGTATGTGAACGTAGAGCTTATCACACCTGATCATCACGTGGTGTCTCGGCACGACGAACTGTCGCAACGGTGCATACTCAGGGAGAACACTTGTACCTTGAAATTTAGTGAGAGATCATCTTATAATGCTACCGCCGTACTAAGTAAAATAAGATGCATAAAAGATAAACATCACATGCAATCAAAATAAGTGATATGATATGGCCATCATCATCTTGTGCCTTTGATCTCCATCTCCAAAGCACCGTCATGATCACCATCGTCACCGGCTTGACACCTTGATCTCCATCGAAGCATCGTTGTCGTCTCGCCAACTATTGCTTCTACGACTATCGCTGCCGCTTAGTGATAAAGTAAAGCAATTACATGGTGATTGCAGTTCATACAATAAAGCGACAACCATATGGCTCCTGCCAGTTGCCGATAACTGTTACAAAACATGATCATCTCATACAACAATTTATATATCATCACGTCTTCACCATATCACATCACAGCAAGCCATGCAAAACAAGTTAGATGTCCTCTACTTTGTTGTTGCTGCTACGGGCTTAGCAAGAACCATTCTTACCTATGCATCCAAACCACAACGATTTTTTGTCAAGTGTGTTGTTTTAACCTTCAACAAGGATTGGGCGTAGTCACACTCGATTCAACTAAATTTGGAGAAACAGACACCCACTAGCCACCTGTATGCGAAGCACGACGGTAGAACCAGTCTCATGAATGTGGTCATGTAATGTCGGTCTGGGCCGCTTCATCCAACAATACCGCTGAATCAAAGTATGACATGCTGGTAAGCAGTATGACTATTATCGCCCACAACTCTTTGTGTTCTACTCGTGCATATAACATCTACGCATAGACCTGGCTCGGATGCCACTTTTGGGGAACGTAGTATTTAAAAAAATTCCTATGATCACGCAAGATCTATCCAGGAGAAGCATAGCAACAAGCGAGAAGAGTGTGTCCACGTACCCTCGTAGACCGAAAGCGGAAGCGTTTAGTAACGCGATTGATGTAGTCGAACGTCTTCGCGATCCAAACGATCAAGTACCGAACGCACAGCACCTCCGCGATCTGCACACGTTCAGCTCAGTGACATCCCGCGAACTCTAGATCCAGCTGAGGTCAAGGGAGATTTTCGTCAGCACGACGGCGTGATGACTGTGATGATGAAGTTACCAACGCAGGGCTTCGCCTAAGCACTACGACAATATGACCGAGGTGGACATCTGTGGAGGGGGCACCGCACACGGCTAAGAAATCAACTTGTGTGTCTATGGGGTGCCCCCCTCCCCCGTATATAAAGGAGTGGAGGAGGGGGCCGGCCGGCCTCATGGGGCGCGCCCCAAGGGGGGAATCCTACTCCTACTAGGAGTAGGTTCCCCCCTTTCCTAGTCCAACTAGGAGGGGGAAGGAAGGGGAAGAGGGAGAGAAGGAAAGGGGGGCCGGCCCCCCTCCCCAATTTGGATTTGGCTTGGGGCGGCGCGCCCCTCCACTTGGCCGCCTCCTCCTCTCTTCCACTATGGCTCGTGAAGGCCCATTAACCCCCCGGGGGGTTCCGGTAACCCCCCGGTACTCCGGAAAATGCACGAACCTATCTGAAACCTTTCCGGTGTCCAAACATAACCTTCCAATATATCAATCTTCATGTCTCGACCATTTTGAGACTCCTCGTCATGTTCGTGATCACATAAGGGACTACAAACTACCTTCGATACATCAAAACACATAAACTCATAATACCGATCGTCATCGAACATTAAGCGTGCGGACCCTACGGGTTCGAGAACTATGTAGACATGACCGACACTCATCTCCGGTCAATAACCAATAGTGGAACCTGGATGCTCATATTGGTTCCTATATATTCTACAAAGATCTTTATCGGTCAAACCGCATAACAACATATGTTATTCCCTTTGTCATTGGTATGTTACTTGCCCGAGATTCGATCGTCGGTATCATCATACCTAGTTCAATCTCGTTACCGGCAAGTCTCTTTACTCGTTCCGTAATGCATCATCCCGCAACTAACTCATTAGTCACATTGCTTGCAAGGCTTATAGTGATGTGCATTACCGAGAGGGCCCAAAGATACCTCTCGGACAATCGGAGTGACAAATCCTAATCTCGATCGATGCCAACTCAACAAACACCATCAGAGACACCTGTGGATCATCTTTATAATCACCCAGTTACGTTGTGATGTTTGATAGCACACTAAGTGTTCCTCCGGTATTCGGGAGTTGCATAATCTCATAGTCATAGGAACATGTATAAGTCATGAAGAAAGCAATAGCAACAAACTAAACGATCATCGTGCTAAGCTAACGGATGGGTCTTGTCAATCACATCATTCTCTAATGATGTGATCCCGTTCATCAAATGACAACTCATGTCTATGGCTAGGAAACTTAACCATCTTTGATTAACGAGCTAGTCAAGTAGAGCCATATTAGTGACACTATGTTTGTCTATGTATTCACACATGTACTAAGTTTCCGGTTAATACAATTCTAGCATGAATAATAAACATTTATCATGATATAAGGAAATATAAATAACAACTTTATTATTGCCTCTAGGGCATATTTCCTTCAGGAGATGCTAGCAACGAGAGAGAGAGAGTGCATATTCATACCCTTAAAGGTCGCTAAGCGGAAGCGTTACAAGAACGCGGTTGATGGAGTTGTACTCGCGGCGATTCAAATCGCGGAAGATCCGATCCAAGCGCCGAACGAACGGCGCCTCCGCGTTCAACACACGTACAGCCCGGGGACGTCTCCTCATTCTTCATCCAGCAAGGGGAGAGAAGAATTTTAGGGAGAGCTCCGGCAACACGACGGCGTGGTGGTGGAGCTCGTGGTTCTCCGGCAGGGCTTCGCCAAGCACTACGGAGGAGGAGGAGGAGGTGTAGGAGGAGGGAGGGTTGCGCCAGGGGCAAGGGGTAAAGCTCCCATGCACCTCCCCACTATATATAGGGGTGGAGGGGGCTGGTTTCTTGCCCTCCAAGTCCATTGGGGCGTTGGCAAAGGTGGGAGGAAAGAAATCCCATCCTTTCTCTTCCCCACTGATTGTTATCCCCCTTTTTAGGGATCTTGATCTTATCCCTTCGGGATATGATCTTATTCCTTCTAAGGGGGATCTTGGTGCGCCTTGACAAGGGGTGTGGGGCCTTGCCCCACTACCCACGTTCATGTGGGTCCTCCCATGCAGGTGGGCCCCAGTCCGGAATCTTCTAGAACCTTCCCGGTACAATACCGAAAAATTCCGAACATTCTCGGGTGGCCAAAATAGGACTTCCCATATATAGATCTTTACCTCCGGACCATTCCAGAACTCCTCGTGACGTCCGGGATCTCATCCGAGACTCTGAACAATTTTCGGTAACCACATACAATTCCCATTACAACTCTAGCGTCACCGAACCTTAAGTGTGTAGACCCTACGGGTTCGGGAACCATGCAGACATGACCATGATGCCTCTCCGGCCAATAACAGTAGCGGGATCTGGATACCCATATTGGCTCCCACATGTTCCGTGATGATCTCATCGGATGAACCACGATGTCGGGGATTCAATCAATCCCGTATACAATTCCCTTTGTCCATCGGTATGTTACTTGCCCGAGATTCGATCGTCGGTATCCCTATACCTTGTTCAATCTTGTTATCGGCAAGTCTCTTTACTCGTTCCGCAACGCATGATCGCGTGGATAACTCCTTAGTCACACTGAGCTCATTATGATGATGCATTACCGAGTGGGCCCAGAGATACCTCTCCGTCATATGGAGTGACAAATCCTAGTCTCGATTCGTGCCAACCCAACAGACATTTTCGAAGATACCTGTAGTGCACATTTATAGCCACCCAGTTACGTTGTGACGTTTGATACACCCAAAGCATTCCTACGGTATCCGGGAGTTGCACAATCTCATGGTCTAAGGAAATGATACTTGACATTAGAAAAGCTCCAGCAAACGAACTACGCGATCTTGTGCTATGCTTAGGATTGGGTCTTGTCCATCACATCATTCTCCTAATGATGTGATCCCGTTATCAACGACATCCAATGTCCATGGTCAGGAAACCACAACCATCTATTGATCAACGAGCTAGTCAACTAGAGGCTCACTAGGGATATGTTGTGATCTATGTATTCACACATGTATTACGGTTTCCGGTTAATACAATTATAGCATGAACAATAGACAATTACCATGAACAAGGAAATATAATAGTAACCATTTTATTATTGCCTCTAGGGCATATTTCCAACAACAGCCTCCCGACGCTGAAACTCCTCCCTCCACTCGGCGTTCGACATGCCGGTGGTTTTGCCATCGGCGCCCTCAGCTTCCTCTGGTTCGGCTGGGTAGAATCGGCAGCGGCAGTGGCGCGAGGGGCCGAATACTTCTTCGGCAGCATGGCGGGCCGGCAGCCAGATGGCGGGGAGCGGGAGGAGAATGGCGGGAGCAGAGGGGCAGAAGGGAGGAAGCAATGAGAAAATGGAGGGAAAAGTGGGGGAACGGCGGGAAAAGTTCTGTCTGTCGCCGACAAAGCGGACCCACGCGCCTTTTCGCTTCGGCCAGCACCCCCTGGGGGATGGGTTCGGCTCGGGTTCGCCGGCTGTTATTTCGGCCCAAACCGGCGACAAACAAGGACCTGGGGGCGCGACTGGGCCGATTTTTCGCTGCCGGCGCTAAAAAAGAGCCCTGGGGGCATGTTAGGGGGCGAGTGGAGATGCTCTGAGTGTAACTCTGCCCAGAAACGTCGTATTGGACCAATCCTCATAATACTCACTTTGTAGCAAAATGTAAAACTTTTTTTTGCATAGGGATATAAACGTTACTGTGGGAGTAAGGGCACCACCAATGCCGACTCTCGAACCATCCACAACCGTTCGAACTGTACGGTCCGAACGTGTTTTGCCATCCAACGAGGTCCTGCATCGGCCCGTCGACCGGTCTAGATGCATTTTCTCCCTTAAACCGGAAACATACTGGGGGCGTTGGGGGCGTCTGAACCGCTGCCACGCCCGCGTTTGACTAATCTAGACCACCAAAAAACCCTTCCACGCCCGCACGCTTTTCCACCCGAAGCCAGATGTCTGCATTCGCGTCACTCTAAAGCGGCCGCTCCGCATTGATGCCGGCCCAGAGTGGACATGACCTCTCGCTGACGCCGACATGAAGCGGCTCGCCGGCTGAGGGCGCCACCCGCGCCGCGTCCCTGATCTCCGCGCTTGTTCAATGCAGGAGAGACGTTTACTGGACGGGGAGGGACGGATATCTACCACGCCCGTTCAATGCCCGTCCCTCCTCTGCTGCCTCTAAACAGGCTCGTCGGCTGAGAAACCAATTCCGGCGTCCGCGCATTGACGCCCTGGACTCTTGGCCTCACCGGCATCCACTATTCAAAGGCGGACACACTCGGCGAACAACACACCACAACCCCATCTTCTCCACGTCTTCCTCCCGTGCACCACATTTATCATGACCGCGAGCGGGAACGCTCTGTGGGAGGACCTGAAGACGGAGATGAAGCACGAGGTCGCTGCCCCTGCGGCCGCCTGGCAGAGTCGTCGTGCCAGGCGGATCGAGGTCGGCATGCCGGCCAGCTCCCCCGAGGTCACCGACAAAGACAACCCCTATGATGGAGACGGGTTCCGACGATGACTCAGCGTCGGAGCCCGCACCGGTGCATGTCGGCTTGACCATGGAGCAGGCAGACGCACTTCAACACCGTCATGGCGGAGCAGCCTGTGTCGGCACCTATGTCGCTGTTCTGGCAGGCGCAGGAGGAGCAACGGTACAACTTGATCCTCCTCGTTTAGCACCGGTTGGCGGAGGGCCAGAGCTATGGCGAGCGAGCGAGCGAGAAAGCCATGGCGGCCATGGCCCGCAGCGAACCCCAACTTCGTCGTCGAGCAGTAGGCGCTCTACGAGGCCGTCCGCACTCAGACACCGCTCACAATGCAAATGCGGAAGCGGCGCTAGCGATCGCGGACTAGAACGCCGCCAATTGCGCGTCCTACGCGTCGCCAAACACTGTTTGACCGCATCGGTGGGATGACGACAGTGCCGGTCCCTCCATTTTCATCGTGGACCTCATGTCCACCGGCGATGGACATGTTGCGGACTCCTCTGAGGATGAGTAGGGCATGAGATGCAGCAGGGCCTTGTGTCCCAAGTGGGCCGGTCCGTCTGCCATGTTCTACTCTTTTTCGCCGGAGACCGCACCTTCAATTCACGGATCTTGTCCTCGTCTCTCATGGAGACGGCAGATGGAGGAAGTAGTCGCCGGAAGGGAACAATAAGGACTTGGACGACGAATGCCGCCGTAGTCTAGGTTTTGGTCTGGTCTCTCCCCCCCCCCCCCCCCCCCCCCCCCCCAATGAAAACTATTTGAAATATAATGAATGTGCTCCGTTTTTTTTTAATATCATTCGGTTTGCGTGAATTTTGTTGTTTAAATTTGTTTTTAAAATATATGCGGACGGATGCGGTGTTCGGTTTGCGGGTGAGATACCCTGACCGCCAATATGATAATTGTCACTTGCCGCCAATATGAGGCGATAGATGATCATTGCACGGACGCGTCGCTCGTCGCGGGGCAAACCTTGTCCTGGCCGCCGTCATATCGTAGGTCGTGTCACGGCAAAGGGAAGACGGCCGGGGGCCGACGGAGTACTCTCGCTCACGACCTCCCAACCGACCGTCGGTCGAGATCACGACGCCAAATTGGCAATCAGGGAGGACGTGCGTACGGAGTTAGAGCTGCAGCAAGCAATTCGATGCGTTCCGAGGACGAGCTCGTGTGATTAGTACTGGTAATAATTGTTGCGCGATGGAGATACAGTTACGTGCGGTTATCTTGGACCGGCGACTTGGTTCGGATTGAGTCCAGTTTTGTAATGACAGGTTGACACTTTCAAGTCACGGCTCTCCCAAACAGTCACGGACTGCTGATTAACGGGGCATGGCAGGCAGCCGTCTTAGTCAGCTTAAGACGGAAAATGCTTTCTTGTGCAGAACTCTTAACCATCTCATCAACCGTGCTCGCCTTTGCATCTCTCCCTAATTAATCAGCACCGGACAGGGTTCTTATCTTAGGTGCGTGAGAATAAATTCCCCGGCCGGGCCCCTGATTAGCAACCCTTCGTCTGGCCCTGGACGACAAGCTGTGAACTCCCTAATAATGTAGAGTACAAAATACTAAAGACAAACCGGCGATCGCTGGGAAATATTCTTCTCCGTTTCAGAGCTAAGACACGACATGTGCGGAGAAACGCCAAGAGGCAGGCCGGCGCATCACGTTGAGACGATCATTGCACGGAAGCCTTCCGCGTTGCGTCGCGAAAGCGGAAGGGCCACGAGAACCTTGTCCTCACCGCCGTCATATCCAAGATCGTGTCACGGCAAAGGGACGACAACGGCCTGGGCCGGGGCCGGGTAGGCATCCTCGCACGCCTTCCATCTGTTGAGGTCGCGACGGCAAAGCAATCAGGGAGCACGCAGTTTAGAGCTGCAGGCTGCAGCAATTCCCTAAAAACGAACTCGTCTGACGGTGATTACCAGACGATAGTGATGCGTGCAGCTAACATTCCATGTCACAGCTCGTGACAATCACGGGCTGCAACTTAACAGACAATGTGCCATTTCGACCGAAACAGTTTGCGTAACCAGCCGCCCTGCCATTGGATTACGACTCGCAAGAAAAGATGGTCGCTGAGCCTGTTCTCACATTTTGTCAGTGCATTTCTTTCTTGCACTCTCGGCCTCTCATGGTACAACGCGGCGGCGAGGACCCGTGATCTGGTGGTGTTTGCAGGCCAGGCAGGGCTTACTTCTTGATCTTCTTATCGTTCCTGCCCCTCTTCCGCTGCTCCCGCCTCTCCTCCGAGTAGTTCTTCTTCACCAGCATCTTGTGCATCGAGACTCTGAGGGCGGCCAGCACCGCCGCCAGCACCTCCTCCTGCTTTGAGGCGTCAAGGCTTCCCTGCAGCGCCAGCAGAAGCTTCTCGCCATGTGGTACTTCGCTGTCCTCCAGGACCGCAGGGTCGGCTGATAGATCCTTCTGGGAGCGGGGGATGATTCTGACACGGGTTAGTAACTGGGAGGTGGCCTGGTTAGGCATGTTTGATGCGCCCATGACAGTCCACAGAAGATCTGCGGATGAGCTGTAGGCTAAGCTAGTGGGAATGTAGCTCTTTTCCGTTGTAATCACCTGCAAGTGGGCACGAGGCATAAGTTATAGGTAGATGATTTGTAAACAACTCTGCAAACAAGAGATTATTAGGTTGCGAGTCAAAAGGGAAACGGGCAATGCACACAACCAAAACAACCGCTGGCCTTTGCAATAACATGATGATTTCAAGAGCTTGTTGGCACATGCAGGATGCATACACCCAGAATTACCAGTAAGCAGACCGAGGATGCAGC
Source organism: Aegilops tauschii subsp. strangulata (assembly GCF_002575655.3). Classification (NCBI taxonomy): domain Eukaryota; kingdom Viridiplantae; phylum Streptophyta; class Magnoliopsida; order Poales; family Poaceae; genus Aegilops; species Aegilops tauschii. The sequence goes on from NC_053039.3 coordinate 477,349,211, forward strand.
AAGATGGCAAGAGACATGTATTAAGCATCAAATCTTTAAATTTAACTAACTAGTAGTTACTAATTAGCAGGCCTAGTAAAGCTACTCCAAATCATTCTTTAACCAGATTAGTTAATCAGTCTTGCTAAGTCTCAGTCGACTGAGACTTCGTTAAGTCTCAGTCAATGCTATATCCGTGAGATCTCACATTAAGAATCCGTGCAAAATTTTCTTTTCAGTTTTTTCTTTTTCTCTCTTGCATGCTATGTCACTTGACTGAGACTTGGTTAAATCTCAGTTGACTGAGACCTAGCCACACCTTAGTTAAGAAACTCTATTTGTTATGTCAGGACAGCAACATACAGTCTCGTGGTCAGGTGCGGCTGAGGAACTAGCCAATAGCCATGTACAGCAACCAGCCCAACTGATAGATTGCTCATCCTTCAATTTGCTTGCTTTCTTCTGTTAGCCTTATTACCTAACCCTTTTAGTTCAAACTTTTATACAAGATTGTTAGGCCTTAGGATACGGCCTACTCAAGGGATTCGGCTGAATATTCACTCACAAACAACACTAAAGACAAAAGAAGTGCATCCTTTCAGGCTTTCAGCTGTCCCGTCCTGGGCCTCGGTACAGTAGTTACCAAAACGAGCTCCGGTTTATCACATATTAGGTAGTGCAAATGGATATTTATACCAGTTATTTTAATTGCAAAGGCATGCGCTAGGCTTCATAGCTACTCCCTCCGTTCCAAAATAGATGACCCAACTTTATACTAACTTTGTACTAAAGTTAATACAAAGTTGACTCATCTATTTTGGAACGGAGGGAGTAGTAAATTAAGTATGATCTAACCGGCACAGGCTAAACTGCTGCAAGACACCTATAACTAATATGAAAAGCTTTTCTGGAACCAAGGCCTAGCAAGTGGATAGCGCAGACACTAAGCCTTTAATAAATCAACACAGAGCCATTGATCAGCATAAGACTAACAGCAGTAGTAATGATACGAAAAATATCATTTTAAAACAAGATTCTGCTAATGCTCTTCTATCTGAATCCGTTGTGTTGAAGAACGTGAAGATTGCTTGACAAAGAGATGTACCTTCAGAAAAGACAACTTCTTCGCTACGAGATCACATGCTAAGAGCATTATGCCATTCAAACTGCAGTGTTTTAAAAGAACCCAAGTTACTGACAAACCACTTTATTAGATGTTGAATAAATGCCATCACTCAACCTTACCTTTGAATAGCTACAGCAACCAGTGAGTCATCATTTGTCAAACACAAGTCTGCAATGGCTAGATTGCTATCTTCAGTTTCATTTGGCTGTTCTCCCACCTGTAAGTAGTTTTAAGAACTAATTAGCTACAGTATAGCTTGAAATTTTGCGAACTGGCATAAAGCTTGAGACAATATTTTCCAGCTTTTACCTTGTCTTTGACTTCATATGTATCAAGGAGGCAGCCAGTTATGTAATCCCATAACCGAACCTTAAACAGATAAAAAAGGGAACAACATCACAAGAAAGCTTTGGCTAAGTTTATTCGGACAACATGCCAGATTTCAAAATGAATATGTACACACAGATGAATCACCGCCTCCCGATAATAGAAAGCTTGATCCTCCAGAATGGCTTGTGAAGGCAATGGAAGAAACGAATCTGCATGAGTAGTCACCTCAATTATGGAATACATAAACCACTATGTTAAAACATTTAGTTGTGAAACTACAACAACTGGGATAATGATTTAAAAAAAATCATGGCTGTGTAGATATGGTAGGAACTTGAACTGTAAAAAATGAAGAAAAAGATACACTGTGAACTGAACATACTCTGTATGTCCAAGGCAAAAGCTCTGTATTTCAGGAGCCCCTTTTATGGGATTCTTTGGAAATGATGTAACCTGCAAAAACAATTACATGAGTAAGACAAATAACTCAGAACTGTCCCACCAAGGCAACTACTTTGAAGTACAGAAGTCCCATACTCGGATTTTGAAGTCCCGGTCAGCAGTGGCAATGAAGCGTCCATCCGGTGAGAATTTCTACATTATCAAATAAATTATATAAGTAAGCATGGTTATATCGACATGAACAGAAAAAATTATTGAAGTGTGACACAGTGACAATCTGACAGACTACAATAGATTTGTCAACAGGTTTACTAATTAATAGAATATGAAATGGAGGAGGCACAGATAAATCACACATGGTGCATAAGGTGAAAATTTGTCCATACCATGCTAGTAATAATACTGCAGTAGTGACCATAAAGTGAGACAGGTTTGTTATCAGATGACACCTGCCCTCCACCATGTTCCCCCACAGTAACTAACCAAATGACACCAAATTTATCTGCAAATGTCACATACAGGCCATCTTTGCTAATAGCAACTGCGCTAACCCTCTTTTCAGAAGTTCTGCAGAAGTGAAAATATTGCAAAATAAATCATATGCATGCTCAACAAATTTAGTAGTGTTAACAAGAGCACAATAATAAACATATGCACTCTTCAAATACCAAGTTCATTGCAGTTATCAACTGAATACATGCAAAATAAAAGGCTACTAAGATAAGGAGAGGGTTCTCATACAGACACACACCATATAACAGAACGACACTTTATTGACTGAATATGTGCAAAATAACAGGTCCACTATTTGGTGTCTTCATCGTGTTAGCAAGATTGAGAAAAAAAAAAGCAGCACTCACATAGTCTGGATGCAGCGCCATGAGTCAGTCTTCCAGATCTTCACAAGCTTATCATCACCGGCAGATGCGAACAAGGCACCATCAGCACTAAACGAAATTGCTCTAATAGCATCCGAATGAGAACAACCACCAGAATCATCTGACAATGAAACTGCACAGCCGCCCCTGGACGCACAAAACAAATCATCATTCGCATTGCTCATCAAGCAAATTGCATTAAAAATAAAACTTTACAATGAGAAGTATGTATGTGTATTAGACAGTACAAAACTAAGCACCCGAGCTTTTACAAAATAGACAGCAGAAACGTTTTACACATCTAAAATTCAGTAGCCATTCTTCCACACATAAGACATCTGAATCCAAACTACTGTCGGTACAAGATAAGCACCTAGCTCGGCTCAAGAGCGCATTACCCCCAATCTCCACCAAAATCTAGCGGTACTGTGGTCTAAACACGAACTTCACTACACACAGGACCCCAGGTTATGCAGGAAGCCCCACCGGACGCGAAGAGATCAATCCTTACTTGAGATCGAACACGCGGAGCTCGGGCCCGACGGCGACGGCGACGGAGTTGCCGAGCGGGTGGGCGGCGACGAGCGCCGGCGCGAACTCGCCGGCGCCGCTCACCTCCGCCTCCTCCACCGCGGCGTCCTCCATGGCGGCAAGCAGCGGAGAGCGTGGATTTGCTGTCGGGTTCGAATCGAGCGCGAGGAGCGGGAGGCGGGGAGGGAGCTCGGGAGTGGGGAAATTGCTAGGGTTTGTGGCCGCTCTTCGTGGGACCCGGTGGCCAGTGTAGTTCTATTTTTCTCTTTCTGAGGGAAACGTTAGAGAGTGTGTGGATTGAAGATGTTGAACCTCGGGATGTTGATCGAGCCCAGAGCCCATAATTTACTGGGCCTCGCCAATGGCAGGCAAGGCCTAGTGGAGAATCTTGGGCATGCTTAGTTGAATGCGAGTTGGCGGATCCTATTTAGCGCTGCAGGCGCCGGATACTAGTATTTTTGCAAACAGGCATTTGAACGAAATCACTAATTGAGGAGTACTCATTGGAAAGATCACTCCCATCTTTTCAGGTTGTGACAAGTGGCACGTTGCATGTGCGCCACTTGTCGCAACCTGGGAGTTTTTCTTTTTTTTCGTAGATCCGTTTATTCAAAATGTTTTATCTATTAAATCTTGCGTCCAAATCTCGAACCGTTTTCACCGTTGGATTCATCGCGTTGAGATCTTCAAAACTAGATCCCAGGTTGATAGGTTTTGACGAACTTTTTTTCATGAAAAAACCGGAGGAAAAAACCAAACCGGGAGCACGGGTTTTTTCCCTTTCCGAAGAGGCCCGTGCCTCTCGCGAAAGCAAAATCGTGCCTATAATGAAAGAAAAAAAGAATAGAAAACACGTTTTTTTGTTTCTGAGGAGGCACGGCCGTGCCTCTCGCGAAAGCACACCCGTGCCTCTAGTGCAACCAAAACCATGCCTCCCGTGGAAGAAAAAAAACAGAAAAGACGTTTTTTTCGTTTCCGAGAGGCACGGCCGTGACTCTCGCGAAATCAAAACTGTAACTCTCGTGGAAGGAAAAAAACACGTTTTTTCACGCAATTTTTTTATCCAAAAGCTAAGGAAAACCGAAACGTTGAAAAAACCAGGAAAAAATCGTTTAAAAAGCCGAAAACGTGTGCAAAAAAATAAAAATAAAAACAAAATCTGGAGGAAGCGACTAAAGCGCGACACGTGGCTGGCGGCTGACCGCTGATCGTTGTTGTTGGAAATATGCCCTAGAGGCAATAATAAAATGGTTATTATTATATTTCCTTATTCATGATAATTGTCTATTGTTCATGCTATAATTGTATTAACTGGAAACCGTAATACATGTGTGAATACATAGACCACAACATGTCCCTAGTAAGCCTCTAGTTGACTAGCTCGTTGATCAATAGATGGTTATGGTTTCCTGACCATGGACATTGGATGTCATTGATAACGGGATCACATCATTAGGAGAATGATGTGATGGACAAGACCAATTCCTAAGCATAGCACAAGATCGTGTAGTTCATTTGCTAAGAGCTTTTCTAATGTCAAGTATCGTTTCCTTAGACCATGAGATTGTGCAACTCCCGGATACTGTAGGAATGCTTTGGGTGTACCAAACGTCACAACGTAACTGGGTGGCTATAAAGGTGCACTACAGGCATCTCCGAAAGTGTCTGTTGGGTTGGCACGAATCAAGACTGGGATTTGTCACTCCGTATGACGGAGAGGTATCTCTGGGCCCACTCGGTAATGCATCATCATAATGAGCTCAATGTGACTAATGAGTTAGCCACGGGATCATGCGTTACGGAACGAGTAAAGAGACTTGCCGGTAACGAGATTGAACAAGGTATTGGGATACCGACGATCGAATCTCGGGCAAGTAACATACCGATAGACAAAGGGAATTGTATACGGGATTGATTGAATCCCCGACATCGTGGTTCATCCGATGAGATCATCGTGGAACATGTGGGAGCCAATATGGGTATCCAGATCCCGCTATTGGTTATTGGCCGGAGAGGTGTCTCGGTCATGTCTGCATGGTTCTCGAACCCGTAGGGTCTACACACTTAAGGTTCGGTGACGCTAGAGTTGTTATGGGAAATAGTATGTGGTTACCGAAGGTTGTTCGGAGTCCCGGATGAGATCCCGGACATGACGAGGAGCTCCGGAATGGTCCGGAGGTGAAGATCGGTATATTGGACGAAGGGTATTGGAGTCCGGAATTGTTCCGGGGGTACCAGGCTATAGCCAGCATGTCAAAGGGGTTTCGGAGGCCCCGGCAAGCGTTGGGGGGCCTTATGGGCCAAGGGGGAGGGGCAAACCAGCCCACTAAGGGGATGTGCGCCCCTCCCAACCCCTCTCACGTAACCAGGAGAGGTGGGGGCCGCCACCCCTAGGGCAGCCGCCCCTCCAGGCTTGGGGGCAAGTTTCCTAGGGGGTGGGGGCGCCCAAACCCATCTAGGGTTTCCCCTGGCCGCCGCCTCCTCCTCTAGATCCATCTAGAGGGGCCGACCCCCTCTCCCCTTCCCCCTATATATAGTGAAGGGGTGGGAGGGCAGCCATACCCTTCCCTTGGCGCAGCCCCTTCCTCCTCATACATCTCCTCCTCCTCCGTAGTGCTTGGCGAAGCCCTGCCGGAGAACCACGAGCTCCATTGCCACCACGTCGTCGTGCTGCTGGAGTTCTCCCTCAACTTCTCCTCTCCCCTTGCTGAATCAAGAAGGAGGAGATGTCCCCGGGTTGTACGTGTGTTGAACGCGGAGGCGCCGTCCGTTCGGTGCTAGATCGGATCTTCCGCGATTTGAATCGCCGCGAGTACGACTCCATCAACCGCGTTCTTGTAACGCTTCCGCTTAGCGATCTTCAAGGGTATGAAGATGCACTCCCTCTCTCGTTGCTAGCATCTCCTAGATTGATCTTGGTGACACGTAGGAAAATTTTGAATTATTGCTACGTTCCCTAACAGTGGCGTCATGAGCTAGGTCTATGCGTAGATTGTATGCACGAGTAGAACACAAAGTAGTTGTGGGCGATGATTTGTTCAATTTGCTTACCGTTACTAGTCTTATCTTGATTCGGCGGCATTGTGGGATGAAGCGGCCCGGACCGACCTTACACGTACTCTTACGTGAGACAGGTTCCACCGACTGACATGCACTTGATGCATAAGGTGGCTAGCGGGTGTCTGTCTCTCCCACTTTAGTCGGATCGGATTCGATGAAGAGGGTCCTTATGAAGGGTAAATAGCAATTGGCATATCACCGTTGTGGCTTTTGCGTAGGTAAGAAACGTTCTTGCTAGAAACCCATAGCAGCCACGTAAAACATGCAACAACAATTAGAGGACGTCTAACTTGTTTTTGCAGGGTATGCTATGTGATGTGATATGGCCAAAAGGATGTGATGAATTATATATATGTGTGATGTATGAGATTGATCATGTTCTTGTAATAGGAATCACGACTTGCATGTCGATGAGCATGACAACCGGCAGGAGCCATAGGAGTTCTCTTAATTTATTGTATGACCTGCGTGTCAATGAAAAACGCCATGTAATTACTTTACTTTATTGCTAACCATTAGCCATAGTAGTAGAAGTAATAGTTGGCGAGACAACTTCATGAAGACACGATGATGGAGATCATGGTGTCATGCCAGTGACGAAGGTGATCATGCCGCGCCTCGAAGATGGAGATCAAAAGGCGCAAGATGATACTGGCCATATCATGTCACTTTATGATTTGCATGTGATGTTTGTCATGTTTACATCTTATTTGCTTAGAACGACGGTAGCATAAATAAGATGTTCCCTCGCTAAAATTTCAAGAAAGTGTTCCCCCTAACTGTGCACCGTTGCGACGGTTCGTTGTTTCGAAGCACCACGTGATGATCGGGTGTGATAGATTCTAATATTCGCATACAACGGGTGTAAGCCAGATTTACACATGCGAAACACTTAGGTTGACTTGACGAGCCTAGCATGTACAGACATGGCCTCGGAACACAAGAGACCTAAAGGTCGAACATGAGTCGTATAGTAGATACGATCAACATGGAGATGTTCACCGTTGATGACTAGTCCGTCTCACGTGATGATCGGACACGGTCTAGTCGATTCGGATCATGTATCACTTAGATGACTAGAGGGATGTCTATCTAAGTGGGAGTTCATTAAATAATCAGATGAACTTAATTATCATGAACATAGTCAAAAGGTGTTTGCAAATTATGTCATAGCTTACGCTTTAGTTCTACTGTTTAAGATATGTTCCTAGAGAAAATTTAGTTGAAAGTTGATAGTAGCAATTATGCGGACTGGGTCCGTAAACTGAGGATTGTCCTCATTGCTGCGCAGAAGGATTATGTCCTTAAATGCACCGCTCGGTGTGCTGAACCTCGAGCGTTGTCTGTGGATGTTGCGAACATCTGACATACACATTTTGATGACTACATGATAGTTTAGTGCGTAATGTTAAACGGTTTAGAATTGAGGCACCGAAGACATTTTGAAACGTCGCGGAACATATGAGATGTTCCAAGAGCTGAAATTGGGATTTCAGGCTCGTGCCCACGTCAAGAGGTATGAGACCTCTGACAAGTTTCTTAAGCCTGCAAACTAAGGGAGAAAAGCTCAATCGTTGAGCATGTGCTCAGATTGTCTGAGTACTACAATCGCTTGAATCGAGTGGGAGTTAATCTTCCAGATGAGATAGTGATGGTTCTCCATAGTCACTGCCACCAAGCTATTAGAGCTTCGTGATGAACTATAACAATCAGGGATAGACATGATGATCCTTGAGCAACTCGCGATGTTTGACACCGCGAAAGTAGAAATCAAGTAGGAGCATCAATTATTGATGGTTAGTAAAACCACTAGTTTCAAGAAAGGCAAGGGAAAGAAGGGATACTTCATGAAACGGCAAATCAGTTGCTGCTCTAGTGAAGAAACCCAAGGTTGAACCCAAACCCGAGACTAAGTGCTTCTGTAATGAGGGGAACGGTCACTGAAGCAGAACTACCCTAGATACTTGGTAGATGAGAAGGCAGGCAAGGTCGACAGAAGTATATTGGATATACATTATATTAATGTGTACTTTACTAGTACTCCTAGTAGCACCAGTGTATTAGATACCGGTTCGGTTGCTAAGTGTTGGTAACTCGAAATAAAAGGCTACGGAATAAACGGAGACTAGCTAAAGGTGAGATGACGATATGTTGGAAGTGTTTTCAAGGTTGATGTGATCAAAAATCGCACGCTCCCTCTACCATCGAGATTGGTGTTAAACCTAAATAATAATTATTTGGTGTTTGCGTTGAGCATAGGCATGATTGGATTATGTTTATCGCAATACGGTTATTCATTTAAGGAGAATAATGGTTACTCTGTTTATTTGAATAATACCTTCAATGGTCTTGCACCTAAAATGAATGGTTTATTGAATCTCGATCGTAGTGATACACATGTTCATGCCAAAAGATATAAGATAGTAATGATAGTACCACATACTTGTGGCACTGCCATTTGAGTCATATTGGTATAAAACGCATGAAGAAGCTCCATGTTGATGGATCTTTGGACTCACTCATTTTTTTAAAAGATTGAGACATGCGAACCATGTCTATTGGTAGATATGCATGAAGAAACTCCATACAGATGGATCGTTTGGACTCACTTGATTTTGAATCACTTGAGACATGCAAATCATACCACATGGGCAAGATGACTGAAAGGCCTCGTTTTCAGTAAGATGGAACAAGAAAGCAACTTGTTGGAAGTAATACATTTTGATGTGTGCAGTCCAATGAGTGCTGAGGCACGCAGTGGATATCGTTATGTTCTTACTTCACAGATGATTTGAGTAGATGCTGAGAATATTTACTTGATGAAACACAAGTCTGAATTATTGAAAGGTTCAAGTAATTTCAGAGTGAAGTTGAAGATCATCGTGACAAGAGGATAAAATGTCTATGATATGATCATAGAGATGAATATCCGAGTTACGAGTTTGGCACACAATTAAGACATTGTGGAAATTGTTTCACAACTAATACCGCCTAGAACACCATAGTGTGATGGTGTGTCCGAACATCATAACTGCACCCTATTGGATATGGTGCATACCATGATGTCTCTTATTGAATTACCACTATCGTTTATGGGCTAGGCATTAGAGACAACCGCATTCACTTTAAATAGGGCACCACGCAATTCCGTTGAGACGACACCGTATGAACTATGGGGCTGCGACGCTTATGTGAAAAAGTTTTCAGGCTGATAAGCTCGAACCCAAAGCGGATAAATGCATCTTCATAGAATACCCAAAACAGTTGGGTATACCTCCTATTTCAGATCTGGAAGCAAAAGCGATTGTTTCTAGAAACGGGTCCTTTCTCGAGGAAAAGTTTCTCTCGAAAGAATTGAGTGGGAGGATTGTGGAGACTTGATGAGGTTATTGAACTGTCACTTCAACTAGTGTGTAGCAGGGCACAGGAAGTTGTTCCTGTGGCACCTACACCAATTGAAGTGGAAGCTTATGATAGTGATCATGAAACTTCGGATCAAGTCACTACCAAACCTCATAGGTCGACAAGGATGCGTACTACTTAAGAGTGGTACGTAATCCTGTCTTGGAAGTCATGTTGCTAGACAACAATGAACCTACGAGCTATGGAGAAGCGATGGTGGGCCCGGATTCCGACGAATGGCTCGGGGCCATAAAATCTGAGAGGGGATCCATGTATAAAAACAAAGTATAGACTTTGGAAGAACTACTTGATGGTCGTAAGGCTGTTGGGTGCAGATGGATTTTAAAAGGAAGACGGACAATGATGGTAAGTGTCACCATTAAGAAAGCTCGACTTGTTGTTAAGATGTTTTCCGACAAGTTCAAGGAGTTGACTACGATGAGATTTTCTCACTCGTAGCGATGCTAAGAGTCTGTTGGAATTATATTAGCAGTTACTGCATTATTTATGAAATCTTGCAGATAGGATGTCAAAACATTGTTTCCTCGACGATTTTCTTGAGGAAAGGTTGTATGTGATACAACCAGAAGGTTTTGTTAATCCTGAAAGATGCTAACAAGTATGCAAAGCTCCAGCAATCCTTCTAAGCACTGGAGTAAGCATCTCGGAGTTGGAATGTACGCTTTGGTGAGATGATCAAAGTTTTTGGGTTTATACAAAGTTTATGAGAAACTTGTATTTCCAAAGAAGTGAGTGGGAGCACTATAGCATTTTTGATGAGTATATGTTGTTAACATATTGTTGATCAGAAATGATGTAGAATTTCTGAAAAGCATACAGGGTTATTTGAAAAGTGTTTTTCAATGGAAAACCTGGATTAAGCTACTTGAACATTGAGCATCAAGATCTATAAGGATAGATCAAAAACGCTTAATAGTACTTTCAAATGAATACATACCGTGACAAGATTTTGAAGGAGTTCAAAATAGATCAGCAAAGAAGGAGTTCTTGGCTGTGTTACAAGGTGTGAGTATTGAGTAAAACTCAAGAGATGACCACGGCAGAAGAGAGAGAAAGGACGAAGGTCGTCCCCTATGCTTTAGACGTAGGCTCTACAGTATGCTATGCTGTGTACCGCACCTGAAGTGTGCCTTGCCATGAGTCAGTCAAGGGGTACAAGAGTGATCCAGGAATGGATCCCATGACAGCGGTCGAACTTATCCTTAGTATCTAGTGGACTAAGGAATTTTCTCGATTATGGAGGTGGAAAAAGAGTTCGTCGTAAAGGATTACGTCGATGCAAACTTTGACACTAATCCAGATGACTCTGAGTAGTAAACCGGATTGTATAGTAGAGCAGTTATTTGGAATAGCTCCAAGTAGCGCGTGGTAGCTGCATCTACAAGATGACATAGAGATTTGTAAAGCACACACGGATCTAGAAGGTTCAGACCCGTTGACTAAAAACCTCTCTCACAAGCGAGATACGAACAAACCCCATGGGTGTTGGATTCTTTACAATCACATAGTGATGTGAACTAGATTATTGACTCTAGTGCAAGTGGGAGACTGTTGGAAATATGCCCTAGAGGCAATAATAAAATGGTTATTATCATATTTCCTTGTTCATGCTATAATTGTCTATTGTTCATGCTATAATTGTATTAACTGGAAACCGTAATACATGTGTGAATACATAGACCACAACATGTCCCTAGTAAGCCTCTAGTTGACTAGCTCATTGATCAATAGATGGTTATGGTTTCCTGACCATGGACATTGGATGTCATTGATAACGGGATCACATCATTATGAGAATGATGTGATGGACAAGACCCAATCCTAAGCACAGCACAAGAACGTGTAGTTCGTTTGCTAAGAGCTTTTCTAATGTCAAGTATCGTTTCCTTAGACCATGAGATTGTGCAACTCCCGGATACTGTAGGAGTGCTTTGGGCGTACCAAATGTCACAATGTAACTGGGTGGCTATAAAGGTGCACTACAGGTATCTCCGAAAGTGTTTGTTGGGTTGGCACGAATCAAGACTGGGATTTGTCACTCCGTATGACGGAGAGGTATCTCTGGGCCCACTCGGTAATGCAACATCATAATGAGCTCAATCTGACTAATGAGTTAGCCACGGGATCATGCGTTACGGAACGAGTAAAGAGACTTGCCGGTAACGAGATTGAACGAGGTATTGGGATACCGAGGATCGAATCTCGGGCAAGTAACATACCGATAGACAAAGGGAATTGTATACGGGATTGATTGAATCCCCGACATCGTGGTTCATCCGATGAGATCATCGTGGAACATGTGGGAGCCAATATGGGTATCCAGATCCCGCTATTGGTTATTGGACGGAGAGGTGTCTCGGTCATGTCTGCATGGTTCTCGAACCCGTAGGGTCTACACACTTAAGGTTCGGTGACGCTAGAGTTGTTATGGGAAATAGTATGTGGTTACCGAAGGTTGTTCGGAGTCCTGGATGAGATCCCGGACATGACGAGGAGCTCCGAAATGGTTCGGAGGTGAAGATCGGTATATTGGACGAAGGGTATTGGAGTCTGGAATTGTTCCGGGGGTACCAGGCTATAGCCAGCATGTCCGAAAGGGGTTTCGGAGGCCCCGGCAAGCGTTGGGGGGCCTTATGGGCCAAGGGGGAGGGGCAAGCCAGCCCACTAAGGGGCTGTGCGCTCCTCCCAACCCCTCTCACGTAACCAGGAGAGGTGGGGGCGCCACCCCTAGGGCAGCCGCCCCTCCCGGCTTGGGGGGCAAGTTTCCTAGGGGGTGGGGGCGCCCAAACCCATCTAGGGTTTCCCCTGGCCGCCGCCTCCTCCTCTAGATCCATCTAGAGGGGTCGGCCCCCTCTCCCCTTCCCCCTATATATAGTGAGGGGGTGGGAGGGCAGCCATACCCTTCCCTTGGCGCAGCCCCTTCCTCCTCATACATCTCCTCCTCCTCCGTAGTGCTTGGCGAAGCCCTGCCGGAGAACCACGAGCTCCATTGCCACCACGCCGTCGTGCTGCTGGAGTTCTCCCTCAACTTCTCCTCTCCCCTTGCTGGATCAAGGAGGAGACGTCCCCGGGCTGTACGTGTGTTGAACGCGGAGGCGCCGTCCGTTCGGTGCTAGATCGGATGTTCCGCGATTTGAATCGCCGCGAGTACGACTCCATCAACCGCGTTCTTGTAACGCTTCCGCTTAGCGATCTTCAAGGGTATGAAGATGCACTCCCTCTCTCTCGTTGCTAGCATCTCCTAGATTGATCTTGGTGACACGTAGGAAAATTTTGAATTATTGCTACGTTCCCTAACAGTTGTGAGGCTCCCGAAGGAGCGCTCGTCAACTAGTTGCTCCCGCGTTTGAAGCTGCTCCTTCACGCGCCACTTCCTCTTCAAGCTGAGCTGGCCCACTAACTATTTTTTTCTTTCTGTTTTTAAACAGAAAAGGTGTGCTCGATGGGATTGAGCCTGCGATTTGTACTCGAGATATAAACGACCTAACCACCAGGACACCACAACACTTGTGGCTAGGGACTTCTTTTTTCTTTCCACGGTTCACGGAAGCCCCCATACTGCGAAGCTTTTAAGCCTTTTTTTCTCTTTTCATTCCATTTTTAATCTTGGACCGGTTTTTTTGTCGTTTTTTCTTTCTTTTTCCTTTTTTCTTTATATTATTTTCTAAACGCATGAACTTTTCAAAAATCGATGAACTTTTCTTCAAATTAAATGAACATTTTTGAAATTTGATGAAGTTTTTTCAAATTCATTGATTTTTTTAAAAAATCAATGAACTTTTTCTCGAGTTCAATGAATTTTTTCCGATTTCAATGATTTTTTTTAAATGATAAAATATTTTTTAAATTCTATGAACTTTTATCCAAAATGATGAACTTTTTTTATATCAAATTTGATGAATTTGTTTTTCTCAAATTCATTGAATTTTGATTTCTTTCCAAATCTATGAACTTTTTTTGATTTTGATGAACTCTTTCTCAAAATTGATGATTTGTTTTCAAATTCGATGAACCTTTTCAAATTCGATTTTTTTAATCAATCAATGAACTTAAAAATATATTTTCCTATTTTTACAAAAGTAAAAAATGGTTGACTTTTGGTCAAGAGCTGACTGGTAACGCTGACCAATTAACCTGATTATTTTTAGACACCAATGACCCTTTGTTGACCCGAGCGATCTGAATGATCGATGAAACAACAAGCGACCAACCGCAAGGGACCATCGATCCTTGTTGGGCCAGGCCCTGAGACGCTCACTGTCAGCGCCAGGAAGCTGTTCGCATGGTTAAGGCGCCAAACAGGAGCTCCCCTAAGAGTTTGCTAGTTTTGACAAATCATTTTTTTTGCAAGAAGACAAATCAATATTTAGCAAAACTAAAAGTTTTCCAACATTTGGCAATTTAACTTGATGGCATATAAACATTGGGAGCCAGCCAAGGCCTCAAACAAGGCAGTCGCCACATGATGCCCACACCACTCGAGCGATGGGACATTTTTTCTATTTAATTTTTCTTTCGTTCTCATTTAATATTTCTTATATTGATTCTTGTATTTATTTGTCTGTTCATTTCCTTTGTGATATTATATTTTTTCTCCATTTTCCTTTTTGTTTGTTGTTTTACTTTATATGACTAGTTTGATTTAAGTTATCTATTTTTATTTCTTGATCTAATTTTCCTATCCTTCAGATACATGAACATTATTTTTAGATAAACAAACATTTGTTTTGACATTTGCGAACATTTTTAAGTAAAGAAATGATTACTCTCAAATAACTTAATGTTTTTAAAATACACTACATTTTTTGGGTGTTGTGGATTTTTTTGGAAAAATGAACAATTTAAACATATATTAGATGAAAGGTAGGTTGATATGGCACCAATTTTTTTTTTGTGATTTTACTGAAGTTATTCCTAAAAGTAGGCTAAAGATGTTTTAGATGTTGGACTTCTTTTAGCACACATATATTTTTTCGGAGTTGGTGAAACGTATTTGAGGAAAAACTTATTATATGAAGTGTAGTTTAGATAGTATATCATAGACTCACTTTGTAATCAAACACAATTTACAAATCATTCTTTTTAATTTGTAAAAATATAAACTTAGATAGATATATTTTTTAGTTGGCATGCACATGTATATTATAATTTTAGAATAAAGCAAACCCATTTTTTATTCTACAGATTCTAAATCAAGACATGTACTGTAAGCCAGGTCCACCGCCACCCCATGTGTATGGTGTGTTCTACTGCTGTGTTTTTCACCCGAAGATTGGAAGAATGTTGGGAGGCAAATGTGAAGATATAGACCATTTCTTCAATGATAAGAAAATACTTTGACTAACATGGACATTTATCAATTGATTTTTTTTCATTTTAATTGACCCAAAATACTGTATTTAGTTAAGAAATGTGCAAAGTAGTGTGGTGTGATAAAGAATTGAGTGTTAAGTTTTCTTTCAGAATATGAGAGTGAAGTTTTCAACCTGTTTTATTGCTCAAAAGTAGGCTTCTTTTTTCGCATGGTTACGTCGGACTTTGAGATGAGAATATGTACGGAGAAACTAGAGAATACCCCACGTGTTGCTGCGGGAATTGGTGGATAAAAACTTGGGTTGATAACGTGAGAATGAAAATTAAATATACATATATGAATTAATATATTTTATTATGTATAGTTGTAAAATATTTATTGAATATAAGTAGAATAATTGAATGAAAAACATTTTCCCATGCATGGTTGAATGTCGTGGTGGGTCTTTTCCCATGCATAATTGCATGTGAGGTGAACCTTATCCCCTTCATAATTAGGTGACAGGGTTGCATGTTGAGATAAATATAAGTTAGCGGGGATGACTTTCTTAGGTATATAGGATAAGGATATATGATACATGGATGTACTATCGGTATGATAACATGAACACTTGCCAAGATTTGTGCAAAATGATGACCCTTTTGTGTACCTTGAAAAACAAGAAACGAATTATGAGTATACCAACTATAAACACTCATTTTTTCATAAGGTTCACAAGTGTTCTTTGTTTTGTGTATACTTTGTTAGTTGTTACCCTCATTATGCTAACGTTTTAAACGTGTACCTTTGAACTCACAAACACCTTGACAACACAGTGTCCCCGCACTAAGCTGCGGTGATATTTTAAAGCCGGTTAGTCCAGTCATTTCAATCGAAAGTAGAAATATCTTTTATCTTGTCCGTGTCCACCGTTAGCTTTGTTGGTTTCTACACAGAAAGTGGATATCCAACCGGTGAGTTCAGTTCCATCATTCAGAAACAAATATCACGCATCTGTCTAATGAACACGTTAGCTTTGTTAGTTTCCACACAGGAAGAAGATATCCACATCCACCAACTCAAAAAGAAAAGAAAAGAAGAAGATATCCATGAGAGGACGTGAGAGCGTTCCTGATGAGCGGACGTAGAAGCGACACTACCGGAATCGCACCCTATGCCGACGGCCAGGGCCGTCGGCATAGCCCTGACTAGCCGTCGGGACAGGCCTATGCCGACGGCCCCCGTCGGCATAGGGCCGTCGGCAACATATCCGTCGGCGTAGCCAGGATGACCGTCGGCAACATATCCGTCGGCGTAGCCAGGATGACCGTCGGCATAGCCCCTATCCCGACGGTGGCCGTACATCTATGCCGACGGCCCTGGCCGTCGGCGACGTCATCGCCTAACGGCGGCCGCCGTCAAGTGTTGACCAATGGCTTCTCGTCACGTGGCGAGAAGCCGTTGCTCCTGGGGCGGGTCTATGCCGACGGCCTAGCCGTCGGCTTAGTTTGAAACTATGCCGACGGCTAGGCCGTCGGCATAGACATGCCACGTGTCAGAAACTGGGCGCTCCTGGGGCAAGTCTATGCCGACGGCTAGCCGTCGGCATAGTTTCAAACTAAGCCGACGGCAAGGCCGTCGGCATAGACATGCCACGTGTCAGAAACTGGGCGCTCCTGGGGCAGGTCTATGCCGACGGCCTAGCCGTCGGCATAGACCTGCCACGTGTCGGCCACTGGGAGCTCACGCCAGGCCTATGCCGACGGCCAGGCCGTCGGCATAGTTTCTGTCCAGTTTTTTTTTCTTTTTTCTGTTTCTTTTCAGCTCAATTCATTTGAATATACACATCATATATAAGAAGCAGCATCACGTAACAATAAGGAGCAGCATCACACAACAAATTCATCATCACACATCATAAGAAGCATCGCAAAGCATAAACATATAAGTATCAGCACCACCAAGCATATAAGAATCTCACAAACAACAATAAGATAAGAAACATCACAAGAATATAAGTATCCTAGCATCGAGAACCGCCACAATGTGACCCAAAGGCTTAAGCGCCAGGACGTCGAGCACCGCGGAGGTCGTCACCGCCAAGACCGCCGAAGCCCAGGTCATCACTGCTAGCGGCAGCGGTACCACCAAGACCGCCTCCACCTCCGCCTCCGCCTCCGTGGATCGGAGTGGTCGGGCTTCGTGACTCGGGAGTGCTGCGAAGACCACCGCCAACGGTTGATCCACCGGTTCCCTGGATGTTGAAAAGACATATTAACGGGATATATGACTGTGTTGAAAGGCATGATATGCTTTGAGTGAATAGATTGGGGATGAACTAACCGGCGAGGGGCCAGCGTTCTGTGCCACAAACTCCTCAAAGGTCAGCAACGTTGGTTGTGCTGGAGGACCCTCTGCTGATGGCCATTGAGGACACCTGCCGGCCGCCATTTCCTGAAAAGCGTGCTGCATCTGGCGATCCCTCTGCTGATGGTATGCATGAAGGAGGTCGTGCCACGCCATGGTCTCCTGGCGTGTGTACTCCATGTAGGCCTACAATATGACATGATGAAACTCATAAAACTACTAAATGCGGAAAATAAAGTGAGCAATGAAGATAAAAGGGAAAAATACTTACAGTTTGCTGCTCCTGAAAGAGGGACTATGACGGTGCACTGCTCATGGGCGTGCTCGTGCGCTGGCTCAGGGTCGGGTTGATCCGACGGAGCTGTGTGTAGGAGATAGTAGGAGTGATCACAACATCGAGAACCGCCTCCCGACCGTGCTCCTTCGGCCCCATGCCCACCACCACCCTTTCGTCCAGATCCGCCGCAATGGGGTCAGGTGTGTCAGGATGTAACGCCAGATACCCATCGGAGTAGGCCTTCTTCCTATGCGCGGTCTTCTTGCCGTAGTACTTGGGCTCGCCAGGCTTGGGGTCCTTCCGCGTATGGGCGATCTCCCATGCCTGCATGTGTGAGAGCGGCCGCTTCAGTTTCTCCTCCTGCACCACCAAACAGAGGTTAGTCATACATAAGAAAGTGATGGTAAATAGAAGAAGAAGAATGTTTAATGGGGTTAGTCATACATTAACTGCCTTGTGGAGATAGTGGTTTCAGTTTCCCTGAGCATGTACTCCCTCCTTCCCTCGATTAGCCTTGTTTTTGACTCTCATAGCCGCCTAGGCTCCAGCCTCATCACACCAAAGATCCACCAATGCCGCCCAGGACTC
Source organism: Aegilops tauschii subsp. strangulata (assembly GCF_002575655.3). Taxonomy (NCBI): domain Eukaryota; kingdom Viridiplantae; phylum Streptophyta; class Magnoliopsida; order Poales; family Poaceae; genus Aegilops; species Aegilops tauschii. Next base: position 477,367,465 of record NC_053039.3, read on the forward strand.
GTCTTTTCCATAACACCAATTTGGTAACACCTACATAATGAAAGCATAATGGCATGTCAACACGAAACAGTGAAATGTACCACAAGGTAATGAAAGCATAATGAAAAATCTTTTATACTTACCTTCAAGAACTCGTCCCTCTCCAAGGTAATGCCCATCCTCCGCGCGTCTTCCTTGGTCATCTTCACACCAAGATAGTCGTGATGGTATGTCGAGACGGCCACATAGCGCACCGCGTACTACATCTGGCGGGCCTTCTTCTTGCATTGGCGCAACACGATCTGGTCCGCTCTGGCCCTGTGCTCTGGAAGAACTCGATAGAATTTCTACAATCATGCCGCGCACCCCCTCCCCCTCTAGTCATAGTGGGCCTTAGTGGAGAAGAGGAGGGGCGGCCAGGGCAGGCCGCGCACCCCCTCCCCCTCTAGTCCGAATAGGAAAAGGAGGGGGTGGCGGTGCCCCCCTTTCCTTCCCCTCTCTCTCCTCCTTCCCCCCTTCTCCTAGTCCAACAAGGAAAGGGAGGGAGTCCTACTCCCGGTGGGAGTAGGACTCCTCCTGGCGCGCCCCTCCTGGCCGGCCTCCTCTCCCTCCTTACTCCTTTATATACGGGGGTAGGGGGCGCCCCATAGACACAACAATTGATCATTGATCTTTTAGCCGTGTGCGGTGCCCCCCTCCACCATAGTCCACCTCGATAATATCGTAGCGGTGCTTAGGCAAAGCCCTGCGTCGGTAGAACATCATCATCGTCACCACGCCGTCGTGCTGACGAAACTCTCCCTCAACACTCGGCTGGATCAGAGTTCGAGGGACGTCATCGGGCTGAACGTGTGCTGAACTCGGAGGTGCCGTGCGTTCGGTACTTGATCGGTCGGATCATGAAGACGTACGACTACATCAACCGCGTTGTGCTAACGCTTCCGCTTTTGGTCTACGAGGGTACATGGACAACACTCTACCCTCTCATTGCTATGCATCACCATGATCTTGCGTGTGCGTAGGAATTTTTTGAAATTACTACGTTCCCCAACAGTGGCATCTGAGCCTGGTTTTATGCGTAGATGTCATATGCACGAGTAGAACACAAGTGAGTTGTGGGCGATATAAGTCATACTACTTACCAGCATGTCATACTTTGGTTCGGCGGTATTGTTGGATGAAGCGGCCCGGACCGACATTACGCGTACGCTTACGCGAGACTGGTTCTACCGACGTGCTTTGCACACAGGTGGCTGGCGGGTGTCAGTTTCTCCAACTTTAGTTGAACCGAGTATGGCTACGCCCGGTCCTAGCGAAGGTTAAAACAGCACCAACTTGACAAACTATCGTTGTGGTTTTGATGCGTAGGTAAGAACGGTTCTTGCTCAGCCCGTAGCAGCCACGTAAAACTTGCAACAACAAAGTAGAGGACGTCTAACTTGTTTTTGCAGGGCATGTTGTGATGTGATATGGTCAAGGCATGATGCTAAATTTCATTGTATGAGATGATCATGTTTTGTAACCAAGTTATCGGCAACTGGCAGGAGCCATATTGTTGGGGATATTACTACTGGGCGTAAACCGGTCAGGAGAGGCCGGGTTAACCCCTTAATGGTTCACTGTACCTGAAGCCCATGAAGAGAAGGACGATGACGCTTTATGAAGGCCCAAGGCCCAGAGCCGGTTTAAGGCCTGTAGACATAAACCGACATTAATATGTAAACTTGTGTTGTAAGATAGAAAGAACAGAGACCAAGCCGGACACGTTTATGAGCCGGCCTCGGGGTTCTGTAAACCGACGGGCGTCAACCCATGTATATAAGGGGACGACCCGGCGGCGGTTTAGGGAGACGGACAACAACTCGAGACTCAGGCAAAGCGTATTCGCTCCCTGGTCATCGAAACCCAAGCAATCCCACAACAACTGGATCGTAGGATTTTACCTTCACCGCAAGGGGCCGAACTAGTATAAACTCTCTGCGTCCCTTGTCCGCTTTAACCCCTTTAAGCTAACCCGTAGCGATGGCTCCACGACTAAGTCCTTTCTCTAGGACATCTGCCGTGACAAAACCACGACAATTGGCGCCCACCATGGGGCTATAGCACGATGGTTTCGAGTTCTTAGAGGGCAGCTTCGAAGGACTCAAGGGTTATGCCGTGGGCCGGATGACTAAGAGTCATCGCGGCAAGATCTACATCGATGATGCAGGCTGGGGTCCCGAGGCCGGCTCAATCGAGTACGGGTACTGGGTCCCCTTCGGCGGTATGCACGTTTTCATTGGTAAGATCGGCGAACCGGGCCCTGAGCCGGACATCTGCACCGACATCGTCGAGATGTCTCAGCGTGCGAGATCTGCCCGGGTTAAGCCTGCCGTGAAGCGTGCCTTCGTGGGAGTCATCCACGGAGTGGAATCTGAGGATAGATCGGAATCTGGTGGTGAGACCGTCGTTTATTCCGGCGACGAGTCATCGATCGGAGAGACCGACTCATTGTACCAGTTGCAAGATGGCCGGATTGGGGGCTGCTCCGATGGTGACAGTATTCCGGACCCCTTTGATCCGCCAAACCGGGTTGCGATCTTCATGGCCGGTACGCAGCCAACGCTTCACTCTTCGACCGCAGCGGCGATGATTTCCGGATCAACAGCGACAACGGCAGCTGGGGCAGGAGGCCCGGTACGGCCGCCGGCTCAGGTTCTATCTGATTTATTCGACGCTTTGGCGACACTGATGGCGGAGGTTAACCCGGCGGATCAAGAGGCGCATAATGCGGAAATCGCGAAGGTGAAAGATCAGATCACCCAGGCCAAAGCCGACTTGGCAGCTGAGGATACCAGGATGGCTGCGGAACGGGCCACATTGGATGCACAGGCTTACTGGCTTATGCTGGATCAGAGCGCGTCAAACGATGTCTTGAAGAGGAGGTACCAGTCTCGCCTGCCGCCGGTTTATGAGGCCAGGAACCTCTTTAATACCCCAGGAGCGGGGTCCAGTAATCCGCCGGTGGTAAACCGGGCGGAGGCACCTGGAGCAGGGGCGCCGGTTCAGCCACGCTTGGTGGATCCGCCTCGTCAGAACAACGTTTCGACACAGCATGTCCCAACACCATCGGGTCATTATTCTAACCCGATGGACAACATTGTCGCAGCCGCTTCACGGCTGGCGGCCCTCCCGATCGAAGGCGAGTCTCCGGTGGCAATCGAGACGCGACGGGCTAGGGAGCTTCTTCAGACAGTTTTGGTTCAGTAGCACGCTTATTCATATAGTCGTGAGAGGATCCATTCTACTCCCCGCCCAAGCCGGAGCTACAGCAGGCGTATTGATGAACCGGCCGTGTCAAGCAATGCGCGAAACCGTGATCCACCCTGTGGCCATAACTCGACGGGTGGTGGCGGTGATGCTCAGGATGTGGTGGATCGCGCTAGAGCTCGTCGAGAGGCCGAGTTAGCAGCACAACATGAAGCTCGCCAACTTACTCCGGTTCGTCCAACCACATCGGTGGAACCAGGAGTTACCTCTAGCTCTTTGGGAGTACCATGTCTCGTCCCAGCACTGAGCAACGTGCGCCTGCCCAAGGATTTCAAAGGCCCACAAAAGGTGCCGAATTACACCGCCGATTTATCCCCCGAGTCATGGGTGGAAAGCTATGAGATGGCAATGGAGATGCTGGATGTGGACGATGCTGCGTGCACTAAATACTTTACCATGATGTTGGAAGGAACGGCTCACACTTGGTTGAAAAAATTGCCGGCTAACTCCATTGGGTCATGGGCCGAGCTGAGGGCCCGCTTTATCCAGAATTTCAAGGATATGTGCAAGCAGCCCATGTCAATTGTGGACCTAGCTGCCTGTGTCCAGGAGGAAGGAGAATCAACAACCCATTGGGTGCGCCGGGTTTCAGAGTTTTTGCATTCATCGGACCGCATTAACGCTGATACAACAGTTTTGACGTTGGAAGGCAATTGCCGGTTTGCACCTCTGAAGCTGAAGTTGGGATGGCTCAAACGCCACTGCAATGATATGGGGACTCTCATGGCTGCTCTGGTGAAATATGCCTACTCTGATGGTACAAAGGACCCCGAGTCTGACGATGACAAGACAGGGAAGGGAAAGAAGAGCGGACATACCAAGGGACAACAGCACAACCCGACGGGCCATGGAAACAACGGGAAGCGTAAAGCGGATAATAGCTTGGATTTTGTGGCTAATACCAACGCGCATGACAAAGGCCAACGGCGTAAAGGTAAACCGCCCCAGCGTGGTGGAGGACCAAATCCTAACCCGGACTGCCTGTCTTATCTGTTGAACCAGCCTTGCCCAAAGCACGGGATGAAGGAGAACACGTCCACGCACCTCTGGAAAGATTGTTATATCATGCAGGAGTTCAAAAATTCTGATTCTTTTCGGTATGATCATGGACCGGGTGGCGGTTCAGGCCCCGGATCTCATGGGCCGGGTTACGGTGGAGGTAGTTCCGTTTCAGGCTTTCACGGTAACCAGAGTGGACATGGCAATCAAGGCAATCAGGGCAACCAACATGGTTATAATAATCAGGGGAATCAACAAAAGCAGCAGCAGCAGTCGGGTTACCAGAGCAACCCGAAGCAGTTGAATAGCGGGCAGTACCATGTCTTCACCACTAGTCTGGACAAGCGCGGTCAGAAGCTTCATAAAAGGGCAGTAAATTCCGTTGAACCGGCGGTTCCCCGATATTTACGCTGGTCTGAACAGCCTATTGCGTGGAGTCGAGAGGATCATCCGCCCCGGGTTGATAATCCGGGCCATCTGGCGTTGGTGGTGGCACCTCAGGTGGGAGGTTATAAGTTCACCAAAGTACTCATGGATGGGGGGAGTAGTATCAATATCCTTTATTATGAAACCTTCCGTCGCATGGGGTTAACAGATAAAAATCTTAAACCGTCCAAGACGGTCTTCCATGGTGTGGTACCTGGTAAATCGGCATATCCCGTTGGTAAGATAGCCCTGGAGGTTGCTTTTGGCGATGAGCATGATTCAAGATCAGAGAAGTTAACCTTTGAGGTGGTGAAAATCAAAAGCCCATATCACGCCCTGTTTGGACGGCCGGCTTATGCTAAGTTCATGGCAAGGCCCTGTTATGTCTATCTGCAGCTCAAGATGCCGGGTCATAAGGGGACTATCACAGTACACGGGAGTCGCAAGATCGCTTTGGAATGTGAAGAAGGCGATGCGGCATACCCTGAGTCGGTTTGTGCAACCGAGGAATTGAAGTTCTATAAGGACAATGTTGATCCGGCGGATATGACTTCTCTGAAAAAGCCAACTACCGAGCATGAACCGGCCTTGAAGTTTAAAACGGCTGATGAGACTAAGCTGGTTGATTTCATTCCTGGCGATTCATCCAAGCAGTTTAGCATCAGGGCTAACTTGGATCCGAAATAGGAAAGCGCGCTTATCGAGTTCATCCGTGAGAACCGGGATATCTTTGCATGGAAGCCTTCTGACATGCCAGGTGTACCGAGGGAACTCGCTGAGCACACACTTAATGTTGATCCCAAGTTTAAACCGGTCAAGCAGTTTCTTCGCCGGTTCAATGAAGAAAGACGCAAGGCTATTGGTGAGGAAGTAGCAAGGCTCTTGGCGGCTGGATTCATCGTCGAAGTATTTCATCCTGAGTGGTTGGCTAATCCGGTGCTGGTCCTTAAGAAGAATGGCACTTGGCGTATGTGTGTGGACTACACAGATCTCAACAAAGCTTGTCCAGCAGATCCTTTTGCCCTCCGCCGGATTGATCAAATTATTGATGCTACGGCGGGTTGCGAGCGTTTGAGCTTTCTGGATGCATATTCTGGTTACCATCAGATCAAAATGGCAGTTAAGGACCAGGAGAAGACAGCCTTCATAACTCCCTTTGGAGCCTTCTGCTATGTGTCTATGCCCTTTGGGCTCAAGAGTGCCCAGGCGACTTATCAACGGTGTGTACAGAATTGTCTTCATGATCAGAACGGCCGCAATGTTCATGCCTATGTGGATGATATTGTGGTGAAATCCAGAAAGGAGGAGACATTGATTGATGACTTGAAGGAGACTTTTGATAACCTCCGGGTTTATAAAATGATGCTTAACCCGGCCAAGTGTGTCTTTGGTGTACCGGCAGGCAAGCTCTTGGGTTTTCTGGTGTCTAACAGGGGCATTGAAGCTAATCCAGAGAAAATCAAGGCTATAACTTCCTTGGCTAAACCGAGGTGTATCAATGATGTCCAACGACTGACAGGCCAGATTGCCGCGTTGAGCCGGTTTATCAGTCACCTCGGTGAGAAGGCCATTCCTTTATATCAGATGCTGAAGAAAACGGATAACTTCGTCTGGAGTGACGCCGCCAATGAAGCATTTGAGGACTTAAAGCGGTAGCTTGCTAATCCGCCGGTGCTTGCTGCTCCAGTTGATAAAGAGCCGTTGTTGCTATATGTGGCAGCTAACGCCCGGGCTGTTAGCGTGGCTATTGTGGTGGAGCGCAAGGAGGCCGGGAAGGAGTATCCGGTTCAGCGGCCGGTTTATTATATCAGTGAGGTACTTATTGAGTCCAAGCAAAGGTATCCGCATTGGCAGAAGCTGGTGTATGGAGTTTTCATGGCAAGCCGGAAGCTTAAGCAATATTTCCAAGGTCATCCTATCACGGTGGTCAGCTCTGCTCCTTTGGGGGATATAATCCAGAACAGGGAAGCAACTGGCCGGATTGCTAAGTGGGCTATTGAGCTTGGGCCTCACGGATTAAAATATATTCCCCGGACGGCGATCAAATCTCAGGCCCTTGTGGATTTCATCAATGATTGGACAGAACTACAAGCGCCAGAGGAGAAGCCAGATCATACTTATTGGACTATTCATTTTGATGGGTCCAGGCAATTGGAAGGCTCGGGGGCTGGAGTCGTTTTAACTTCCCCATGAGGTGATAAGTTTTGTTATGTTCTCCGTTTAATGTTCTCTTGCACTAACAATGCAGCTGAATATGAGGCTTTACTCCATGGTCTTCGGATGGCTAAAGAGATGAATCTCAGCCGAGTTAAGTGCTTTGGTGATTCGGACCTGGTGGCTCAACAAGTGTCCGGCACTTGGGATTCCAAGGACCCACTCATGGCGGCATATCGTCGTGAAGTGGATATTGTTGCAGGTCACTTCAAAGGGTATCAGGTGGATCATGTGGAACGGCGGAAGAATGAAGCGGCGGACGCTTTAAGCCGCTTGGGTTCCCAGCGTAAACCGGTTCCACCTAATGTCTTCCTGGATGTGCTGCATAATTCGTCCGTCAAGCTCCCTGGGGAAGAGGATTTGGCTGTTCCTGATCCGGAGGCTTAGTTGGTGGCGGCTCTTCATGTTATCTTGGATTGGACGGTTCCATATCTGGCGTATATGAACCGGGGCGAGTTACCAGAAGATGAAACTTCGGCAAGGCAGATAATCCGGCGGTCCAAGTCCATGACTATTATCAATGGAGAGTTACATCATTGCAGTGTGACAGGGGCGTTTCAACACTGCGTATCTCCTGAAGAAGGCCATGAAATTTTGCATGAGATCCACGAAGGAGATTGTGGTCACCACGCCGGTTCAAAATATTTGGTAGCCAAGGCGTTTTGTCACGGTTTCTATTGGTTGACAACTCATGCTGATGCCGAGGACTTGGTCAAAAGATGTGATGGCTGTCAAGAATTCTCAAGGCGCGCTCATGTACCGGCTCAAGAATTGAGGATGATTCCAATCACCTGGCCGTTTGCAACTTGGGGGCTCGATATGGTTGGACCCTTTAAGAGATCCAAGGATAAGAAGACCCACCTTCTGGTGGCGGTTGATAAGTTCACTAAGTGGGTGGAGGCAGAGCCAGTCAGTAAGTGTGATGCAGCTACGGCGGTTCAGTTCATCAAGAAAGTGATCTTCCGGTTTGGCTTTCCACACAGTATTATAACAGATAATGGTACGAATCTATCAAAGGGTGCCATGAAGGAGTTCTGTCAACATGAGCACATCCGGCTTGACGTATCATCAGTGGCTTACCCCCAGTCCAATGGTCAAGCGGAGAGGGCCAACCAAGACATCTTGAGAGGCATCAAACCCCGGCTTATGGTTCCTTTGCAACGGACGCCGGGTTGTTGGGTTGAGGAGTTACCTTCTGTGTTATGGAGCATCAATACCACACCCAACAGATCGACGGGGTACACACCGTTTTTCATGGTTTATGGAGCAGAGGCGGTACTCCGAAGTGATATCCGTCATGATTCGCCTCGTGTGGCGGCTTATGTTGAAGCTAACAATGAGAAGGCATGGCAGGAAGCGCTTGACCTGTTAGATGAGGAGCGTGACATGGCAGCAGCCCGCTCGGTGATTTATCAGCAAGATTTGCGTCGCTATCACACCCGCCGGGTTAGAACCAGAACCTTTCAAGAAGGCGATTTGGTGCTCCGGCTCATCCAGGATCAGACAGATATGCACAAGCTATCCCCACCTTGGGAAGGACCTTTTGTGGTTAGCAAGAATCTGCACAACGGGTCATACTATCTTATAGATGTTCGAGAGCGCAAAGACTCACGTAAATCGGAGGAGGAGACCCACCGGCCATGGAATATTGCTCATCTTTGGCCCTACTATACTTGAGCCATAGGCCCTGCTTATGTACATATTATGACAATGTATATATTATGATAAATATAATAAACCGGAACCTCAGCTAAAGCGGGGTATCTGTTGATTTTATCATGTGTGGTTACATGGGGGCTTCTATTCATAAAGCGGCGTCCGGTTTACCCCTTGATTCAGCTTGTTAAAGCTTTATATAAAGATCACTTGGGGGCTTGGTCGTATTCGAACCATAGTCACACCTCTTGATCGGTGCAATGCCACAAATTCACTTGGGGGCTTGGTCGTATTCGAACCATGGTCACACCTCTTGATCGGCTCAAACGCCAAAATTATTTCGAGGCCAAAGAGTGTTGCAAAAGAGCAACTCAAACATAGGCACCCACTGAGCACAGCTCAAAATGTTACTTGGGGATTCTTTGCTGTCACAAATGAACAAAGAATCTACACTTGTAATAGGCTATCAAGCCATGGCTTGGAAGCCTGGTGTATACACCTAAAACCCCGGGTTAGCCTGCCTATTTAAGTAAGTCACTCCACCCAGGTAAACTTGGTATGACCCTTCGAACTTTGACAAGTTACTCTAAATAAGACCCTGAACTTGTCAAGTTAAAACGATGATTGGTTAAGGATTGAGGACCATCTTAAAAGGCTTTGTGAAATGGTTTAACTCAGTGGCCTGGCAGCCCATGAAAGGCCTCGAATTTGGGGCCTGGCAGCCCGTGAAAAGCCTCGACTACAAGGGTTTCATTTGCTTTTATTTGCTAAGTTTTTCCCCTTGGATGATATTTCTAATGTTTTGATAAACCGGTGTTTGTTAAACCGGCTTGACTTTCAACTACAAGTTGTCAGTACATGATCAGTTATAATCCGGAGACTATCAGCCCGGTCTGGTTTTGACTCAAAGTCACCAGTATTGAATAAACTGGTGTTTATCACAACCCGGAACGGTTTTATTGTAAACCGGCATCATATAACAGGAGTTACTGATACTCCGGATTAGGGTTGTTACCCTCACTACAAAATTGGTCAGCCAACATTATGACTCAAGGTCACAGGTATCACGTATTTCCATATCTGGTTATCTTTTTATAACTTTGGTTATAAACCTTGGTTATATATAATTGGGCATTATAACCCGCCCGGTGATAAACCGCCAGGGCGCTTTAAGCTTCTTATCTGCAGGGATAGTTTGAATAAATTGCTATGGATTATGAACATCATATCTTAAGCATGGCGGATTAGCAAGCATCAGTCGCAGATAAATATGCACGAAGGCATAACAGACCAAGTGTTTTAACTAGCCTATTACAAGGCGTCTCAGTGCCCAAAAGGATAATTGTTTTTCAAGTAAGTGTTGCAGCACGTGGAAGACTAAACCGGCCTCCGGATTATGGTTGGTCACCAGCCTGACCTGACGGCTGCGGATCATCTTGCACCGGGTCATCTTCTTCGTCTCTACCCAGTGGTTGGAAGTCAACAGTTGCCTAGTCGATCCCAGTTAGGGCTTGGAATACAGCTTCATTGCTTATAAGGGTGGACGGTTCAATATCAGGGGCATAGGTGTGCTTACGGATTGGTGGGATAAGATTTTGCGCTTCCGGAATTGGTGCAGCAACCCGTCTGTTCTTATCATCATAACTCGCCTGATAATACGAGAGATCTGCCTCTTCAGCCAGTTGACAAGCCAGTGGACGTACTTCCCGGTTTATGGCTCGGAGATCATCATTGCCGAATTCTGATCCGTCCTCTTTCAAGCTAGGATAGCCTTTGGCTGCTTCCACTGGATCAAAGTCAGGTACCCATGTTTTTGCCCGGGTTAGGGCGGTCAGAGCGCCTGCTCTGGCATCAGATTTTTTAAGCTCTTCTACCCGGGCAGGAAGCCTAGATAACCTTTCTAAGGTTTCCTTGATTAAAGTGGGGGGAGGCTTATTGTGTGAAGCGGTGTAGATGATCCGCTGTGCACCGGTATACAACTGCTCTATCAGAGTATAGGCAGCCTTCAGCTTCTTCTGTACATCAGAGCCCAGATGGCTAATGCGAGTTCCTGTTGTTGGGGAACGTTGTAATTTCAAAAAATTTCCTACGCACACGCAAGATCATGGTGATGCATAGCAACAAGAGGGGAGAGTGTTGTCCACGTACCCTCGTAGACCGAAAGCGGAAGCGTTAGCACAACGCGGTTGATGTAGTCGTACGTCTTCACGATCCGACCGATCAAGTACCGAACGCACGACACCTCCGAGTTCAGCACACGTTTAGCCTGATGACGTCCCTCGAACTCCGATCCAGCCGAGTGTTGAGGGACAGTTTCGTCAGCACGACGGTGTGGTGACGATGATGATTTTCTACCGACGCAGGGCTTCGCCTAAGCACCGCTACAGTATTATCGAGGTGGACTATGGTGGAGGGGGGCACCGCACACGGCTAAAAGATCAAACGATCAATTGTTGTGTCTAGGGTGCCCCCTGCCCCCGTATATAAAGGAGCAAGGGGGGGAGGTGCGGCCGGCCAGGAGGAGGCGCGCCAGGAGGAGTCCTACTCCCACCGGGAGTAGGACTCCCTCCCTTCCTTGTTGGACTAGGAGAGGAGAGGGAAGGAGAGAGGGGGAAAGGAAAGGGGGGCGTCCCCCCCTTGTCCAATTCGGACTTGGGGGGGAGGAGTGCGCGGCTGCCCCTTGGCCGCCTCTCCTCTTCCACCAATTGGGCCCATGAGGCCCAATAGCCTCGGGGGGGGGGGGTTCTGGTAACCCCCCGGTACTCCGGTATATATCCGATAACCCCCGAAACCATTCCGGTGTCCGAATATAGTCATCCAATATATCAATCTTCATGTCTCGACCATTTTGAGACTCCTCGTCATGTCCGTGATCACATCCGGGACTCCGAACAACCTTCGGTACATCAAAACATATAAACTCATAATATAACTGTCATCGAAACGTTAAGCGTGCGGACCCTACGGGTTCGAGAACTATGTAGACATGACCGAGACACGTCTCCGGTCAATAACGAATAGCGGAACCTGGATGCTCATATTGGCTCCCACATATTCTACGAAGATTTTTATCGGTCAGACCACATAACAACATACGTTGTTCCCTTTGTCATCGGTATGTTACTTGCCCGAGATTCGATCGTCGGTATCTCAATACCTAGTTCAATCTTGTTACCGTCAAGTCTCTTTACTCGTTCCGTAATACATCATCCCACAACTAACTCATTAGTTGCAATGCTTGCAAGGCTTAAGTGATGTGCATTACCGAGAGGGCCCAGAGATACCTCTCCGACGATCGGAGTAACAAATCCTAATCTCAAAATACGCCAACCCAACAAGTACCTTTGGAGACACCTGTAGAGCACCTTTATAATCACCCAATTACGTTGTGACGTTTGGTTGCACACAAAGTGTTCCTCCGGTAAACGGGAGTTGCATAATCTCATAGTCATAGGAACATGTATAAGTCATGAAGAAAGCAATAGCAACATACTAAACGATCGAGTGCTAAGCTAACGGAATGGGTCAAGTCAATCACATCATTCTCCTAATGATGTGATCCCGTTAATCAAATGAAAACTCATGTATATGGCTAGGAAACATAACCATCTTTGATCAACGAGCTAGTCAAGTAGAGGCATACTAGTGACACTCTGTTTGTTTATGTATTCACACAAGTATTATGTTTCCGGTTAATACAATTCTAGCATGAATAATAAACATTTATCATGATATAAGGAAATAAATAATAACTTTATTATTGCCTCTAGGGCATATTTCCTTCAGTCTCCCACTTGCACTAGAGTCAGTAATCTAGATTACACAGTAATGATTCTAACACCCATGGAGCCTTGGTGCTGATCATGTTTTGCTCGTGGAAGAGGCTTAGTCAACGGGTCTGCAACATTCAGATCTGTATGTATCTTGCAAATTTCTATGTCTCGCACCTAGACTAAATCCCGGATGGAATTGAAGCGTCTCTTGATGTGCTTGGTTCTCTTGTGAAATTTGGATTCCTTCGCCAAGGCAATTGCACCAGCATTGTCACAAAAGATTTTCATTGGACCCGATGCACTAGGTATGACACCTAGATCGGATATGAACTCCTTCATCTAGACTCCTTCATTTGCTGCTTCCGAAGCAGCTATGTACTCCGCTTCACATGTAGATCCCGCCACGACGCTTTGTTTAGAATTGCACCAACTGACAGCTCCACCGTTCAATGTAAACACGTATCCGGTTTGCGATTTAGAATCGTCCGGATCAGTGTCAAAGCTTACATCAACGTAACCATTTACGATGAGCTCTTTGTCACCTCCATAAACGAGAAACATATCCTTAGTCCTTTTCAGGTATTTCAGGATGTTCTTGACCGCTGTCCAGTGATCCACTCCTGGATTACTTTGGTACCTCCCTGCTAAACTTATAGCAAGGCACACATCAGGTCTGGTACACAACATTGCATACATGATAGAGCCTATGGCTGAAGCATAGGGAACATCTTTCATCTTCTCTCTATCTTCTGCAGTGGTCGGGCATTGAGTCTTACTCAACTTCACCTTGTAACACAGGCAAGAACCCTTTCTTTGCTTGATCCATTTTGAACTTCTTCAAAACTTTGTCAAGGTATGTGCTTTGTGAAAGTCCAATTAAGCGTTTTGATCTATCTCTATAGATCTTGATGCCCAATATATACGCAGCTTCACCGAGGTCTTTCATTGAAAAACTCTTATTCAAGTATCCCTTTATGCTATTCAGAAATTCTATATCATTTCCAATCAGCAATATGTCATCCACATATAATATTAGAAATGCTACAGAGCTCCCACTCACTTTCTTGTAAATACAGGCTTCTCCAAAAGTCTGTACAAAACCAAATGCTTTGATCACACTATCAAAGCGTTTATTCCAACTCCGAGAGGCTTGCACCGGTCCATAAATGGATCGCTGGAGCTTGCACACTTTGTTAGCTCCCTTTGGATCGACAAAACCTTCCGGTTGCCTCATATACAACTCTTCTTCCAGAAATCCATTCAGGAATGCAGTTTTGACATCCATTTGCCAAATTTCATAATCATAAAATGCGGCAATTCCTAACATGATTCGGACAGACTTAAGCATCGCTACGGGTGAGAAGGTCTCATCATAGTCATGTTGGGGATCGTAGCAGAATTTTAAAATTTCCTACGCATCACCAAGATCCATCTATGGAGTATACTAGCAACGAGGGGAAAGGAGTGCATCTACATACCCTTGTAGATCGCGAGCGGAAGCGTTCCAATGAACGGGGTTGATGGAGTCGTACTCGCCGTGATCCAAATCACCGATGACCGAGTGCCGAACGGACGGCACCTCCGCGTTCAACACACGTTTGGAGCAGCGACGTCTCCTCCTTCTTGATCCAGCAAGGGGGAAGGAGAGGTTGATGGAGATCCAGCAGCACGACGGCGTGGTGGTGGATGTAGCGGGATCTCAGCAGGGCTTCGCCAAGCTTCTGCGAGAGGGAGAGGTGTTGCAGGGGGAGAGGGAGGCGCCAGGGGCTGTCGTATTGCTGCCCTCCCTCCCCCCACTATATATAGGCCCCCTGGGAGGGGGGGGGGGGGCGCCGGCCTAGAACCCATCTACATGGGGGGGCGGCCAAGGGGGAAAGGGGGGTGGCTTCCCCCCCAAGCCAAGTGGGGCGCCCCCACCCCTAGGGTTTCCAACCCTAGGCGCAGGGGGAGGCCCAAGGGGGGGCGCCCCAGCCCACTAAGGGCTGGTTCCCTTCCCACTTCAGCCCATGGGGCCCTCCGGGATAGGTGGCCCCACCCGGTGGACCCCCGGGACCCTTCCGGTGGTCCCGGTACAATACCGATAACCCCCGAAACTTTCCCGGTGGCCGAAATTGGACTTCCCATATATAATTCTTCACCTCCGGACCATTCCGGAACTCCTCGTGACGTCCGGGATCTCATCCGGGACTCCGAACAACTTTCGGGTTTCCGCATACTCATATCTCTACAACCCTAGCGTCACCGAACCTTAAGTGTGTAGACCCTACGGGTTCGGGAGACATGCAGACATGACCGAGACGCCTCTCCGGTCAATAACCAACAGCGGGATCTGGATACCCATGTTGGCTCCCACATGTTCCACGATGATCTCATCGGATGAACCACGATGTCGAGGATTCAATCAATCCCATATACAATTCCCTTTGTCAATCGGTACGTTACTTGCCCGAGATTCGATCGTTGGTATCCCAATACCTTGTTCAATCTCGTTACCGGCAAGTCACTTTACTCGTACCGTAATGCACCTTTATAGTCACCCAGTTACGTTGTGACGTTTGGCACACCCAAAGCACTCCTACGGTATCCGGGAGTTGCATGATCTCATGGTCTAAGGAAAAGATACTTGACATTGGAAAAGCTCTAGCAAACAAACTACACAATCTTTTATGCTATGCTTAGGATTGGGTCTTGTCCATCACATCATTCTCCTAATGATGTGATCCCGTTATCAATGACATCCAATGTCCATAGTCAGGAAACCATGACTATCTGTTGATCAACGAGCTAGTCAACTAGAGGCTTACTAGGGACACGTTGTGGTCTATGTATTCACACATGTATTACGATTTCCGGATAACACAATTATAGCATGAACAATAGACAATTATCATGAACAAAGAAATATAATAATAACCATTTATTATTGCCTCTAGGGCATATTTCCAACAGTCTCCCACTTGCACTAGAGTCAATAATCTAGTTACATTGTGATGAATCGAACACCCATAGCGTCCTGGTGTTGATCATGTTTTGCTCTAGGGAGAGGTTTAGTCAACGGATCTGCTACATTCAGGTCCATATGTACTTTACAAATATCTATGTCTCCATTCTGAACACTTTCACGAATGGAGTTGAAGGGACGCTTGATATGCCTGGTCTTCCTGTGAAACCTAGGCTCCTTGGCAAGGGAAATAGCTCCAGTGTTGTCACAGAAGAGAGTCATCGGGCCCGACGCATTGGGAATCACCCCTAGGTCGGTAATGAACTCCTTTATCCAGACTGCTTCCTGTGCTGCCTCTGAGGCCGCCATGTACTCCGCTTCACATGTAGATCCCGCCACGACGCTTTGCTTGCAACTGCACCAGCTTACTGCTCCTCCATTCAAAATATACACGTATCCGGTTTGTGACTTCGAGTCATCCAGATCTGTGTTGAAGCTAGCGTCGACGTAACCCTTTACGACGAGCTCTTCGTCACCTCCATAAACGAGAAACATATCCTTAGTCCTCTTCAGGTACTTCAGGATATTCTTGACCGCTGTCCAGTGTTCCATGCCGGGATTACTTTGGTACCTTCCTACCAAACTTATGGCAATGTTTACATCAGGTCTGGTACACAGCATGGCATACATAATAGAACCTATGGCCGAGGCATAGGGGATGACACTCATCTTTTCTCTATCTTCTGCCGTGGTCGGGCATTGAGCCGTGCTCAATTGCACACCTTGCAATACAGGCAAGAACCCCTTCTTGGACTGATCCATATTGAACTTCTTCAATATCTTGTCAAGGTACGTACTCTGTGAAAGACCAATGAGGCGTCTTGATCTATCTCTATAGATCTTGATGCCTAATATATAAGCAGCTTCTCCAAGGTCCTTCATTGAAAAATACTTATTCAAATAGGCCTTTATACTTTCCAAGAATTCTATATCATTTCCCATCAATAGTATGTCATCCACATATAATATGAGAAATGCTACAGAGCTCCCACTCACTTTCTTGTAAACACAGGCTTCTCCATAAGTCTGTGTAAACCCAAACGCTTTGATCATCTCATCAAAGCGAATGTTCCAACTCCGAGATGCTTGCACCAGCCCATAGATGGAGCGCTGGAGCTTGCATACCTTGTTAGCATTCTTAGGATCGACAAAACCTTCCGGCTGCATCATATACAATTCTTCCTTAAGAAAGCCGTTAAGGAATGCCGTTTTCACGTCCATCTGCCATATCTCATAATCATAGTATGCGGCAATTGCTAACATGATTCGGACGGACTTCAGCTTTGCTACGGGTGAGAAAGTCTCATCGTAGTCAACCCCTTGAACTTGTCGATAACGCTTAGCGACAAGTCGAGCCTTATAGATGGTCACATTACCATCCGCGTCTGTCTTCTTCTTAAAGATCCATTTATTTTCTATGGCTCGCCGATCATCGGGCAAGTCAGTTAAAGTCCATACTTCGTTTTCATACATGGATCCTATCTCGGATTTCATGGCTTCCAGCCATTTGTCGGAATCCGGGCCCGCCATCGCTTCTTCATAGTTCGAAGGTTCACCGTTGTCTAAAAACATGATTTCCAGGACAGGGTTGCCGTACCACTCTGGTCCGGAACGTGTCCTTGTGGACCTACGAAGTTCAGCAGTAACTTGATCTGAAGCTTCATGATCATCATCATTAACTTCCTCCCCAGTCGGTGTAGGCACCACAGGAACATCTTCCCACGCTGCGCTACTTTCCGGTTCGGATGGAGTGACTATCACCTCATCAAGTTCCACTTTCCTCCCACTCAATTCTTTCGAGAGAAACTCTTTCTCCAGAAAGGACCCATTCTTGGCAACAAAGATCTTGCCTTCGGATCTGAGGTAGAAGGTATACCCAACGGTTTCCTTAGGGTATCCTATGAAGACGCATTTTTCCGACTTGGGTTCGAGCTTTTCAGGTTGAAGTTTCTTGACATAAGCATCGCATCCCCAAACTTTTAGAAACGACAGCTTAGGTTTCTTCCCAAACCATAATTCATACGGTGTCGTCTCAACGGATTTTGACAGAGCCCTATTTAAAGTGAATGCGGCAGTCTCTAAAGCATAGCCCCAAAATGAGAGCGGTAGATCGGTAAGAGACATCATAGATCGCACCATATCCAATAGAGTGCGATTACGACGTTCGGGCACACCATTTCACTGAGGTGTTCCAGGCGGCGTGAGTTGTGAAACGATTCCACATTTCCTTAAGTGCGTACCAAATTCGTGAATTAAATATTCCCCTCCACGATCTGATCGCAGGAACTTTATTTTCCTGTCACGTTGATTCTCAACCTCACTCTGAAATTCCTTGAACTTTTCAAAGGTTTCAGACTTGTGTTTCATTAGGTAGACATACCCATATCTACTTAAGTCATCAGTGAGAGTGAGAACATAACGATATCCTTCGCGAGCCTCAACACTCATTGGACCGCACACATCGGTATGTATGATTTCCAATAAGTTGGTTGCTCGCTCCATTGTTCCGGAGAACGGAGTCTTGGTCATCTTACCCATGAGGCATGGTTCGCACGTGTCAAATGATTCATAATCAAGAGACTCCAAAAGTCCATCTGCATGGAGCTTCTTCATGCGCTTGACACCAATGTGACCAAGGCGGCAGTGCCACAAGTATGTGGGACTATCGTTATCAACTTTACATCTTTTGGTATTCACACTATGAATATGTGTAACATCATGTTCGAGATTCATCAAGAATAAACCATTGACCAGCGGGGCATGACCATAAAACATATCTCTCATATAAATAGAACAACCATTATTCTCGGATTTAAATGAGTAGCCATCTCGAATTAAACGAGATCCAGATACAATGTTCATGCTCAAAGCTGGCACTAATTAACAATTATTGAGGTTTAATACTAATCCCGTAGGTAAATGCAGAGGTAGCGTGCCGACGGCGATCACATCGACCTTGGAACCATTCCCGACGCGCATCGTCACCTCGTCCTTCGCCAGTCTCCGCTTATTCCGCAGCTCCTGTTTTGAGTTACAAATATGAGCAACCGCACCGGTATCAAATACCCAGGAGCTACTACGAGTACTGGTAAGGTACACATCAATTACATGTATATCACATATACCTTTGGTGTTGCCGGCCTTCTTGTCCGCTAAGTATTTGGGGGCAGTTCTGCTTCCAGTGACCACTTCCCTTGCAATAAAAGCACTCAGTCTCAGGCTTGGGTCCATTCTTTGACTTCTTCCCGGCAACTGGCTTACCGGGCGCGGCAACTCCCTTGCCGTCCTTCTTGAAGTTCTTTTACCCTTGCCCTTCTTGAACTTAGTGGTTTTATTCACCATCAACACTTGATGTTCCTTTCTGATCTCCACCTCCGCTGATTTCAGCATTGAATATACCTCAGGAATGGTCTTTTCCATCCCTTGCATATTGAAGTTCATCACAAAGCTCTTGTAGCTTGGTGGAAGCGACTGAAGGATTCTGTCAATGACCGCGTCATCCGGGAGATTAACTCCCAGCTGAGACAAGCGGTTGTGTAACCCAGACATTCTGAGTATGTGCTCACTGACAGAACTATTTTCCTCCATTTTATAGCTGAAGAACTTGTCGGAGACTTCATATCTCTCGACCCGGGCATGAGCTTGGAAAACCATTTTCAGCTCTTTGAACATCTCATATGCTCCATGTTTCTCAAAACGCTTTTGGAGACCCGGTTCTAAGCTGTAAAGCATGCCGCACTGAACGAGGGAGTAATCATCAGCACGCTGCTGCCAAATGTTCATAACGTCTTGGTTCTCTGGGATTGGTGCTTCACCTAGCGGTGCTTCTAGGACATAATCTTTCTTGGCAGCTATGAGGATGATCCTCAGGTTCCGGACCCAGTCCGTATAGTTGCTGCCATCATCTTTCAGCTTGGTTTTCTCTAGGAACGCGTTGAAGTTGAGGACAACGTGGGCCATTTGATCTACAAGACATATTGTAAAGATTTTAGACTAAGTTCATGATAATTAAGTTCATATAATCAAATTATTCAATGAACTCCCACTCAGATAGACATCCCTCTAGTCATCTAAGTGAAACATGATCCGAGTTAACTAGGCCGTGTCCGATCATCACGTGAGACGGACTAGTCAAGATCGGTGAACATCTCCATGTTGATCGTATCTTCTATACGATTCATGCTCGACCTTTCGGTCCTTCGTGTTCCGAGGCCATGTCTGTACATGCTAGGCTCGTCAAGTCAACCTAAGTGTATTGCGTGTGTTCCGAGGCCATGTCTGTACATGCTAAGCTCGTCAACACCCGTTGTATGCGAACGTTAGAATCTATCACACCCGATCATCACGTGGTGCTTCGAAACAACGAACCTTCGCAACGGTGCACAGTTAGGGGGAACACTTTCTTAAAATTATTATAAGGGATCATCTTACTTACTACCGTCGTTCTAAGCAAATAAGATGCAAAACATGATAAACATCACATGCAATCAAATAGTGACATGATATGGCCAATATCATTTTGCTCCTTTGATCTCCATCTTCGGGGCACCATGATCATCTTCGTCACCGGCATGACACCATGATCTCCATCATCATGATCTCCATCATTGCGTCTTCATGAAGTTGTCATGCCAACGATTACTTCTAATTCTATGGCTAACGCGTTTAGCAACAAAGTAAAGTAATTTACATGGCGTTATTCAATGACACGCAGGTCATGCAAAATAATAAAGACAACTCCTATGGCTCCTGCCAGTTGTCATACTCATCGACATGCAAGTCGTGATTCCTATTACAAGAATATGATCAATCTCATACATCACATATATCATTCATCACATCTTCTGGCCATATCACATCACATAGCACATGCTGCAAAAACAAGTTAGACGTCCTCTAATTGTTGTTGCAAGTTTTTACGTGGCTTGTATAGGTTTCTAGCAAGAATGTTTCTTACCTACGTAAAACCACAACGTGATATGCCAATTTCTATTTACCCTTCATAAGGACCCTTTTCATCGAATCCGTTCCGACTAAAGTGGGAGAGACAGACACCCGCTAGCCACCTTATGCAACTAGTGCATGTCAGTCGGTGGAACCTGTCTCACGTAAGCGTACGTGTAAGGTCGGTTCGGGCCGCTTCATCCCACAATACCGCCGAAACAAGATAAGACTAGTAGTGGCAAGAAGAATTGACAACATCTACGCCCACAACTGCTTTGTGTTCTACTCGTGCATAGTAACTACGCATAGGCCTGGCTCATGATGCCACTATTGGGGATCGTAGCAGAATTTTAAAATTTCCTACGCTTCACC
This sequence comes from Aegilops tauschii subsp. strangulata, assembly GCF_002575655.3. Classification (NCBI taxonomy): domain Eukaryota; kingdom Viridiplantae; phylum Streptophyta; class Magnoliopsida; order Poales; family Poaceae; genus Aegilops; species Aegilops tauschii. The sequence continues at coordinate 477,388,138 of NC_053039.3, forward strand.
AAGATCCATCTATGGAGTATACTAGCAACGAGGGGAAAGGAGTGCATCTACATACCCTTGTAGATCGCGAGCGGAAGCGTTCCAATGAACGGGGTTGATGGAGTCGTACTCGCCGTGATCCAAATCACCGATGACCAAGTGCCGAACGGACGGCACCGCCACGTTCAACACACGTACGGAGCAGCGACGTCTCCTCCTTCTTGATCCAGCAAGGGGGAAGGAGAGGTTGATGGAGATCCAGCAGCACGACGGCGTGGTGGTGGATGTAGCGGGATCTCAGCAGGGCTTCGCCAAGCTTCTGCGAGAGGGAGAGGTGTTGAAGGGGGAGAGGGAGGCGCCAGGGGCTGTCGTATTGCTGCCCTCCCTCCCCCCACTATATATAGGCCCCCTGGGAGGGGGGGGGGGCGCCGGCCTAGAACCCATCTACATGTGGGGGGGGGGGTGCGGCCAAGGGGGAAAGGGGGGTGGCTTCCCCCCCAAGCCAAGTGGGGCGCCCCCACCCCTAGGGTTTCCAACCCTAGGCGCAGGGGGAGGCCCAAGGGGGGCGCCCCAGCCCACTAAGGGCTGGTTCCCTTCCCACTTCAGCCCATGGGGCCCTCCGGGATAGGTGGCCCCACCCGATGGACCCCCGGGACCCTTCCGGTGGTCCCGGTACAATACCGATAACCCCCGAAACTTTCCCGGTGGCCGAAATTGGACTTCCCATATATAATTCTTCACCTCCGGACCATTCCAGAACTCCTCGTGACGTCCGGGATCTCATCCGGGACTCCGAACAACTTTCGGGTTTCCGCATACTCATATCTCTACAACCCTAGCGTCACCGAACCTTAAGTGTGTAGACCCTACGGGTTCGGGAGACATGCAGACATGACCGAGACACCTCTCCGGTCAATAACCAACAGCGGGATCTGGATACCCATGTTGGCTCCCACATGTTCCACGATGATCTCATCGGATGAACCACGATGTCGAGGATTCAATCAATCCCATATACAATTCCCTTTGTCAATCGGTACGTTACTTGCCCGAGATTCGATTGTTGGTATCCCAATACCTTGTTCAATCTCGTTACCGGCAAGTCACTTTACTCGTACCGTAATGCATGATCCCGTGGCTAACTCCTTAGTCACATTGAGCTCATTATGATGATGCATTACCGAGTGGGCCCAGAGATACCTCTCCGTCATACGGAGTGACAAATCCCAGTCTCGATCCGTGTCAACCCAACAGACACTTTCAGAGATACCCGTAGTGTACCTTTGTAGTCACCCAGTTACGTTGTGACGTTTGGCACACCCAAAGCACTCCTACGGCATCCGGGAGTTGCACGATCTCATGGTCTAAGGAAAAGATACTTGACATTGGAAAAGCTCTAGCAAACGAACTACACAATCTTTTATGCTATGCTTAGGATTGGGTCTTGTCCATCACATCATTCTCCTAATGATGTGATCCCGTTATCAATGACATCCAATGTCCATAGTCAGGAAACCATGACTATCTGTTGATCAACGAGCTAGTCAACTAGAGGCTTACTAGGGACACGTTGTGGTCTATGTATTCACACATGTATTACGATTTCCGGATAATACAATTATAGCATGAACAATAGACAATTATCATGAACAAAGAAATATAATAATAACCATTTATTATTGCCTCTAGGGCATATTTCCAACAAGTCAATCCCTTGAACTTGTCGAAAAACTTTTGCAACAAGTCGAGCTTTATAGACAGTAACATTACCGTCAGCGTCAGTCTTCTTCTTGAAGATCCATTTATTCTCAATGGCTTGCCGATCATTGGGCAAGTCAACCAAAGTCCACACTTTGTTCTCATACATGGATCCCATCTCAGATTTCATGGACTCAAGCCATTTTGCGGAATCTGGGCTCACCATCGCTTCTTCATAGTTCGTAGGTTCGTCATGGTCTAGTAACATAACCTCTAGAACAGGATTACCGTACCACCCTGGTGCGGATCTTACTCTGGTTGACCTACGAGGTTCAGTAACAACTTGATCTGAAGTTCCATGATCATCATCATTAACTTCCTCACTAATTGGTGTAGGCATCGCAGAAACCGGTTTCTGCGATGAACTACTTTCCAATAAGGGAGCAGGTACAATTACCTCATCAAGTTCTACTTTCCTCCCACTCACTTCTTTCGAGAGAAACTCCTTCTCCAGAAAGATTCCGAATTTAGCAACAAAAGTCTTGCCTTCGGATCTGTGATAGAAGGTGTACCCAACAGTCTCCTTTGGGTATCCTATGAAGACACATTTCTCCGATTTGGGTTCGAGCTTATCAGGTTGAAGTTTTTTTCACATAAGCATCACAGCCCCAAACTTTAAGAAATGACAACTTTGGTTTCTTGCCAAACCACAGTTCATAAGGCGTCGTCTCAACGGATTTTGATGGTGCCCTATTTAACGTGAATGCGGCCGTCTCTAAAGCATAACCCCAAAACGATAGCGGTAAATCAGTAAGAGACATCATAGATCGCACCATATCTAGTAGAGTACGATTACGATGTTCGGACACACCATTACGCTGTGGTGTTCCGGGTGGCGTGAGTTGCGAAACTATTCCGCATTGTTTCAAATGAAGACCAAACTCATAACTCAAATTCTCCTCCACGATCAGATCGTAGAAACTTTATTTTCTTGTTACGATGATTTTCAACTTCACTCTGAAATTCTTTGAACTTTTCAAATGTTTCAGACTTATGTTTCATTAAGTAGATATACCCATATCTGCTTAAATCATCTGTGAAGGTGAGAAAATAACGATATCCGCCACGAGCCTCAACATTCATCGGACCACATACATCTGTATGTATGATTTCCAACAAATCTGTTGCTCTCTCCATAGTTCCGGAGAACGGCATTTTAGTCATCTTGCCCATGAGGCACGGTTCGCAAGTACCAAGTGATTCATAATCAAGTGGTTCCAAAAGTCCATCAGTATGGAGTTTCTTCATGCGCTTTACACCGATATGACCTAAATGGCAGTGCCACAAATAAGTTGCACTATCATTATTAACTCTGCATCTTTTGCCTTCAATACTATGAATATGTGTATCACTACTATCGAGATTCAACAAAAATAGACCACTCTTCAAGGGTGCATGACCATAAAAGATATTATTCATATAAATAGAACAACCATTATTCTCTGATTTAAATGAATAACCGTCTCGCATCAAACAAGATCCAGATATAATGTTCATGCTTAACGCTGGCACCAAATAACAATTATTTAGGTCTAAAACTAATCCCGAAGGTAGATGTAGAGGTAGCGTGCCGACCGCGATTACATCGACTTTGGAACCATTTCCCACGCGCATCGTCACCTCGTTCTTAGCCAATCTTCGCTTAATCCGTAGCCCCTGTTTCGAGTTGCAAATATTAGCAACAGAACCAGTATCAAATACCCAGGTGCTACTGCGAGCATTAGTAAGGTACACATCAATAACATGTATATCACATATACCTTTGTTCACCTTGCCATCCTTCTTATCTGCCAAATACTTGGGGCAGTTCCGCTTCGAGTGACCAGTCTGCTTGCAGTAGAAGCACTCAGTCTCAGGCTTAGGTCCAGACTTGGGTTTCTTCTCCTGAACAGCAACTTGCTTGCTGTTCTTCTTGAAGTTCCCCTTCTTCTTCCCTTTGCCCTTTTTCTTGAAACTGGTGGTCTTATTGACCATCAACACTTGATGCTCCTTTTTGATTTCTACCTCCGCAGCCTTTAGCATTGCGAAGAGCTCGGGAATTGTCTTATCCATCCCTTGCATGTTATAGTTCATCACGAAGCTCTTGTAGCTTGGTGGCAGTGATTGGCGAATTCTGTCAATGACGCTATCATCCGGAAGATTAACTCCCAGTTGAATCAAGTGATTATTATACCCAGACATTTTGAGTATATGCTCACTGACAGAACTATTCTCCTCCATCTTGCAGCTGTAGAACTTATTGGAGACTTCATATCTCTCAATTCGGGCATTTGCTTGAAATATTAACTTCAACTCCTGGAACACCTCATATGCTCCATGACGTTCAAAACGTCGTTGAAGTCCCGGTTCTAAGCCGTAAAGCATGGCACATTGAACTATCGAGTAGTCATCAGCTTTGCTCTGCCAGACGTTCTTAACGTCGTCAGTTGCATCGGCAGCAGGCCTGGCACCCAGCGGTGCTTCCAGGACGTAATTCTTCTGTGCAGCAATGAGGATAATCCTCAAGTTACGGACCCAGTCCGTGTAATTGCTACCATCATCTTTCAACTTTGCTTTCTCAAGGAACGCATTAAAATTCAACGGAACAACAGCACGGGCCATCTATCTACAATCAACATAGACAAGCAAGATACTATCAGGTACTAAGTTCATGATAAATTTAAGTTCAATTAATCGTATTACTTAAGAACTCCCACTTAGATAGACATCCCTCTAATCCTCTAAGTGATCACGTGATCCATATCAACTAAACCATGTCCGATCATCATGTGAGATGGAGTAGTTTCAACGGTGAACATCACTATGTTGATAATATCTACTATATGATTCATGCTCGACCTTTCGGTCTCCGTGTTCCGAGGCCATATCTGTTATATGCTAGGCTCGTCAAGCTTAACCTGAGTATTCCGCGTGTGCAACTGTTTTGCACCCGTTGTATTTGAACGTAGAGCCTATCACACCCGATCATCACGTGGTGTCTCAACACGAAGAACTTTCGCAACGGTGCATACTCAGGGAGAACACTTATACTTTGATAATTTAGTGAGGGATCATCTTAAAATGCTACCGTCAATCAAAGCAAGATAAGATGCATAAAAGATAAACATCACATGCAATCAATATAAGTGATATGATATGGCCATCATCATCTTGTGCTTGTGATCTCCATCTCCGAAGCACCGTCATGATCACCATCGTCACCGGCGCGACACCTTGATCTTCATCGTAGCATCGTTGTCGTCTCGCCAATCTTATGCTTCTACGACTATCGCTACCGCTTAGTGATAAAGTAAAGCATTACAGGGCGATTGCATTGCATACAATAAAGCGACAACCATATGGCTCCTGCCAGTGGCCGATAACTCGGTTACAAAACATGATCATCTCATACAATAAAATTTAGCATCATATCTTGACCATATCACATCACAAAATGCCCTGCAAAAACAAGTTAGACATCCTCTACTATGTTGTTGCAAATTTTACGTGGCTGCTACGGGCTTAGCAAGAACCGTTCTTACCTACGCATCAAAACCACAACGATAGTTTGTCAAGTTGGTGCTGTTTTAACCTTCGCAAGGACCGGGCGTAGCCACACTCGGTTCAACTGAAGTTGGAGAAACTGACACCCGCCAGCCACCTGTGTGCAAAGCACGTCGGTAGAACCAGTCTCGCGTAAGCGTACGCATAATGTTGGTCCGGGCCGGTTCATCCAACAATACCGCTGAACCAAAGTATGACATGCTGGTAAGCAGTATGACTTATATCGCCCACAACTCACTTGTGTTCTACTCGTGCATATAACATCAACGCATAAAACCAGGCTCGGATGCCACTGTTGGGGAACGTAGTAATTTCAAAACTTTTCCTACGCACACACAAGATCATGGTGATGCATAACAACGAGAGGGGAGAGTGTTGTCCACGTACCCTCGTAGACCGAAAGCGGAAGCGTTAGCACAACGCGGTTGATGTAGTCATACGTCTTCACGATCCGACCGATCAAGTACCGAACGCACGGCACCTCCGAGTTCAGCACACGTTCAGCCCGATGACGTCCCTCGAACTCCGATCCAGCTGATTGTTGAGGGAGAGTTTCGTCAGCACGACGGCATGGTGACGATGATGATGTTCTACCGACGCAGGGCTTCGCCTAAGCACCGCTACAGTATTATCGAGGTGGACTATGGTGGAGGGGGGGCACCACACACGGCTAAAAGATCAAACGATCAATTGTTGTGTCAGGGTGCCCCCTGCCCCCGTCTATAAAGGAGCAATGGGGGGAGGTGCGGCCGGCCAGGAGGAGGCGCGCCAGGAGGAGTCCTACTCCCACCGGGAGTAGGACTCCCTCCCTTCCTTGTTGGACTAGGAGAGGAGAGGGAAGGAGAGAGGGGGAAAGCAAAGGGGGGCGCCGCCCCCTCCTTGTCCAATTCGGACTTAGGGGGGGAAGGGCGCGCGGCTGCCCCTTGGCCGCCTCTCCTCTTCCACCAATTGGGCCCATGAGGCCCAATAGCCTCCGGGGGGGGGGGGGGTGTTCCGGTAACCCCCCGGTACTCCGGTATATATCCGATAACCCCCGGAACCATTCCGGTGTCCGAATATAGTCATCCAATATATCAATCTTCATGTCTCGACCATTTTGAGACTCCTCGTCATGTCCGTGATCACATCCGGGACTCCGAACAACCTTCGGTACATCAAAACATATAAACTCATAATATAACTGTCATCGAAACGTTAAGCGTGCGGACCCTACGGGTTCAAGAACTATGTAGACATGACCGAGACACGTCTCCAGTCAATAACCAATAGCGGAACCTGGATGCTCATATTGGCTCCCACATATTCTACGAAGATCTTTATCGGTCAGACCACATAACAACATACGTTGTTCCCTTTGTCATCGGTATGTTACTTGCCCGAGATTCGATCGTCGGTATCTCAATACCTAGTTCAATCTCGTTACCGTCAAGTCTCTTTACTCGTTCCGTAATACATCATCCTACAACTAACTCATTAGTTGCAATGCTTGCAAGGCTGCATTACCGAGAGGGCCCAGAGAGACCTCTCCGACAGTCGGAGTAACAAATCCTAATCTCGAAATACGCCAACCCAACAAGTACCTTTGGAGACACCTGTAGAGCACCTTTATAATCACCCAGTTACGTTGTGACGTTTGGTAGCACACAAAGTGTTCCTCCGGTAAACGGGAGTTGCATAATCTCATAGTCATAGGAACATATGTATAAGTCATGAAGAAAGCAATAGCAACATACTAAACGATCGAGTGCTAAGCTAACGGAATGGGTCAAGTCAATCACATCATTCTCCTAATGATGTGATCCCGTTAATCAAATGACAACTCATGTCTATGGCTAGGAAACATAACCATCTTTGATCAACGAGATAGTCAAGTAGAGGCATACTAGTGACACTCTGTTTGTCTATGTATTCACACAAGTATTATGTTTCCGGTTAATACAATTCTAGCATGAATAATAAACATTTATCATGATATAAGGAAATAAATAATAACTTTATTATTGCCTCTACGGCATATTTCCTTCACCTGCACCATTACAAATGTCAGTAAACCGGAAACACATGGGAAGATATGTTGAAAGTACAAGGAAAATATGTTTACCGAACACAGCAGCATTCATGGCATGAATCTGCCGCTTTACGCCAGTCAGCTCATCTACCACCGGTTTAAGAGCTGCTTCTGTGTCTTCAGCCCTTTTTCGCGAAGCAGATTTTTCTTTCTCCCAATCCGCTCGCTCCTTGTTGAAGCTCTCTTTCAGTTTCTCCATAGCGTCTAGAGCGCTGGTCAACTCTTCCTTGGCCTTGGAGGTTTCGGCTTGCTGGGACTTGATGTTCTCTTGCAGATCAGCGGTTTGGCTTTCTTTCTTGCTCAGCTCAGCCTATAAAGAGACAGATGTATAATGAGTTGACAGTACATATTTGAAGTACCAAGCACATAACAAGTTATGCCCTTGATACTTGGGGGCTAATGCATATTTTCTCCTTATCAGAAATTTCTACAAGTCCCAAGAACAATACAAGTATTAATCTTGGCACTTGGGGGCTAATGTGTGTTTGCTCATAACTGCTGATATGGGAATTCTTCTACAGTCTCGGTTCATCTTTATAAAGTTAAACCGGCCCTTGGGGACTATACCAGTGAAAGATCAGTATTGCAATTTTAAAGGACCGACTTATCTTAAAGATGGTAATCTGATCCCTGGAGGCTAAGCATGCATAGTTAAGTTATTGCTAAGTCCCGGTTTGGATTAAAATCATAAACCGTCACTTGGGGCTACTGGAGTTGATATTTGAAATTGGACATAAGAGAAATAGTGATGTGGTTACCTCATATCGCTCCTTCATCAGATTTACTAAACTGGCTTCATAATCACGACTGGTGTACAGACGGTTCAAGAAGCCAGAGTGAATGTCTTGGGCGCTGAGATGGGTGTAGCTGGACAAATCGGTGCTCCATTTGCCTTTGCCCATAGCAGAAAGCTTGTCCTTGGCGCTATGTTTGGACAAAGCGACTGGGTTGCCAGGAGCGGTGTGGCCGACGCCGGTGACTATAACATCATCCTCTTTATCTTCAGCAGCCTTCACGGGAGTTGGCTGATTGTCAGTGTCCTTAGCTGGGCTGGCCGGTTTATCATCAGGTTGGACCGGGCTGGACGGATTTTCAGCATGGCTTATGGTGTCAATTTCTACTTGTTCAGTAAACAAGTCCTGGTCTTGAGGCGGCGGATCATTGAGCATGGCATCAGCGTCGGTTTCTTCTGGATCTGGAGTTTTTTCCGGTTCAACAACCGCGTTATCGTCAGCCGGTTTATTCAACCGAGCCTTCTTGCTGGGCCTGGGCTTGGCACTGAGGAAAATAAACATGAAGATCATTACAGTATGCAAAAATAATACGTCAAGGATAAAAGCAAGTGCATAACTTACCCAGGAATTGTCTTGAGGGGCGGAAGCTTTGTGGCCGATGACTCGCCAGAAGATGAGTGGGAAGTGCCCTGATAATTTGAATCAGACGGATTAAGAGGCTGTCGGAAACAACCCTCCTTGGGGCAAGAAGTGTCAAGAGTATAAGAGACCTCTGATCGGCGTTTTCGAACCGGAGTGTTCGGTAAACCGGCGGAGGTAACTACCTGGCCGCTGTGCCGGGTTGTGCGGAGAGCTTCATGTTGCTGTGTCTTCAAAAGAAAGTTTGGGTCCAAGTAAGCAAGGGGGTGAGAAAATTTTACTTTCCGGTTTGCTCGACGGATTTTTGATGTTGGCAGAGGATCTGAATCGGAGGAAAGAATGATTACCTCTACGTCATCAGCTTGACTGCCCTCAGCGTCGTCCTGATAATAGTCATTGTCAATGAGGTGTATGAAAAGTGAACCAAGAGAGTCAAGTTCTACCTCTGAGTCTGGATTAGCTACATCGGCGTCAGCATCCGGCTCGGAAGATGCAACGGTCCTCTTCTTGGCAGGTTTTTTAACAACCCTGGTCTTCGGGTGAATTGGCTTGGCCGGTTTATCTTGTGGTTTAGCTAGTTTATCCTGTGGCGGTTTTTTATTCCAGAATGGATCATCACCCTGTCAAAAATAGACAAACTTTCAGAGAATATTTTGAAAGAAGCAACTTATGACAAAAAGGGTATATAATTCTTATAGCTGGCGGTTTGTTGGAGGTGCAGAACGGACTTAGTCCGGTCTGACTACAGACGACTTCCAGTTCATTCAACATTTCTTGACAGCCTCAGTAATTTCAGCCTCTGTCAGTTGAATATTAATGTGCCGTTGAGGGTCGGTCAAGCTCCCTGTATAATCACACATCAAACCGGGGCGCCGGCTTAAGGGCAGAACACTCCAGCCGATCCAGCAACGAGCAAAATCAACACCTGTTAAACCGTTTTCCATAAAGGCTCTAAGCTTCGACAGTTGTGGGGCATAGGTGGCCCTTTCCTTTGCAGTCAACCTCTGAGGAAAAGGATGTGTGTTGCTAAGGCGGTGAGGGCGGTAACCCGGCAAGGGGTTTTCATCAGTTGGAGATGTATCTTTGCAGTAAAACCAAGTCTGGTTCCACTCTTTGGGGTGACTGTGAAGCTTAGCATGAGGGAAAGTGACTTCTTTCCTTTTCTGAACCGCCATTCCACCCAATTCAGTATTGGGTCCATCTGTGAACTCTGTGCGACGGTTTAAGTGGAAGACATCTCTAAACAATTCAACTGTGGGCTCCTTTTGAATATAAGCCTCACAAAAGACTTGGAAATGGCAGATGTTGGACACAGAGTTTGGGCCGATGTCCTGAGGGTGAAGCTGAAAGCTAGCAAGTACGTCTCGGAAGAATTTTGAACCGGGAGGGCTAAAGCCTCGGGCCAAATGGTCAACAAAAACGACTACTTCTCCATCTTTGGGCTCAGGAGGATTTTCTAGAACAGGGGCCCTCCAGTGGATGACCTCTTTCTTGGCTAAAGCGCCAGTCCCGACACATCTGTCTAATTGCTCTTCGATAACCCGGGAAGGAGCCCAGTTACATTCATAGACTTGTTTGGCCATTTCAACGGAAGCTGAAAAAATAATTATTGCCAGTTTAAGATTTTATGGCGAGCAAGTATAAAGTGATGCAAGTTAAGGCAGAGTGTACGCATATTGTTGAATCAGAATATGACATTGTTAAATCGGAGTCTGATATTGCTAAGCCAGAACCTTGTGATGGAGAAGGTGCAAAGATAAATGAATCGGCGGTTTAAGAGGGGACTAATGGTACCTGCCGGATTATCATTCTTTCTAAAGCTAAACCGCCTATATTGGTATGAAAGGGTACAAATCTAAGCTATTTAAGTGAAGGAAAAACAAGTTTCACAGCTTGGCATGGTAATTTCAGATCTGCTGTGCGTTGGAAAATAAAAATATATTCTGACCTAAATTCCAGTGCTCAAAGAGTTTTGTAAGATCAGATGAGTTTGCAGATTCCTTAACAAGGAAAAAAGAGTTTAAACTACAAGGGTACTAGAAAGAATCAGATCTAACTAGCCATTGGTGTTACTAAAGAGGAACAAGGAAGAACAGTTTCAAGAACTACGAAGAACTATGAAGAATGCCGAACCCTAATGGTGGATCTGGAGAGAGGAGAAGAGGAACTTACTGGTGCTGACGAAGCTGTGGAGGATCGCCGCGTTTCTCTGGTACGGTCAGGTTGATGCAGCGGCCGTTGTTGATGCAGAGGCGAAGGACGATGGCGGCGGCGGAGCTCGCAGGTCGGTCGGCGCAAGGAAGAAGATGACGCGAAGAGGCACGAGGGGGAAAGTGAAAGGGACCCCTCGGCCCTATTTATAATATGAATGGATAAAGGCAGGCGCGTGAATTGAGGAGCCTAGAAAATGGGATAAGTGACAGCTCTGTTGCCTCGATTGTCGGAGGCCCATTAATGAAGGTGGGTTATGCGTAGTTTTTAATAACGGATGACATCATGACGATTTATCATGGTCCTGAAAAGTGACGTCATGGCGGTTTACAAGATTTCTATGAAGATGATGATGCGTTGAAGGATTGACATGAACCAGTTCAAATCAATCTGGGGCCTAATGTTGGGGATATTACTACTGGGCGTAAACCGGCCAGGAGAGGCCGGGTTAACCCCTTAATGGTTCACTGTACCTGAAGCCCATGAAGAGAAGGACGATGACGCTTTATGAAGGCCCAAGGCCCAGAGCCGGTTTAAGGCCTGTAGACATAAACCGACATTAATATGTAAACTTGTGTTGTAAGATAGAAAGAACAGAGACCGAGCCGGACACATTTATAAGCCGGCCTCGGGGTTCTGTAAACCGACGGGCGTCAACCCATGTATATAAGGGGACGACCCGGCGGCGGTTTAAGGAGACGGACAACAACTCGAGACTCAGGCAAAGCGTATTCGCTCCCTGGTCATCGAAACCCAAGCAATCCCACAACAACTGGATCATAGGCTTTTACCTTCACCGCAAGGGGCCGAACCAGTATAAACTCTCTGTTTCCCTTGTCCGCTTTAACCCCTTTAAGCTAACCCGTAGTGATGGCTCCACGACTAAGTACTTTCTCTAGGACATCTGCCGTGACAAAACCACGACACATATGGTTGTCGCTTTATTGTATGCAATGCAATCGCCCTGTAATGCAAACCTTTTCGTAAACTGAAATCTCTTCTAGACTTTGAACTAAAAATGGCACACCGTGTGTTACAAAATGGCACATTATAATCTGAATCTGACCATGCAACTATTACAAATTCTACATAGCAGCCTACAAATGAAAAATACAACAACACAGTGCTATGTTTGAAGAATTTAGATATCTGGTAGAGATTGTTTTTTATGGCTGCTCACATGGACCACCATCAGGTCCATTTTTTGAAGAGCTTCTGTGATGCTATGGCTGCTCAAATGTAGCACTGTCGTGACCAAACGAACGGGACAAACCTGCATTTCTTTTTCACATTTTTTGTTAATCAAAACCTCCATGACGAATTCAGGGGACACCAACGCACGCACGATTGGGCTTCCATGTGGCTTCTCAGGCACTACAGAGTTGAGGGTGCACGTTCGCTCGGGGAACAACCTGGACTTCTGCACTTTCGAAGAACAGAAAAATATACAGGAGATTCAGTCGCAAGCTCCTCAAAATTGTAACAAGTCCAACACATCATTGTAGCGATTAGAGATAAAAAAAAGGTTCACAGAGAGGGTACCGGGGAGGCGCGGTCATGTCAACAGTAGGCCGTGGCGGTGTGTGCTGATGGCGGCCGGACCAGAAGCGGTTGCGGTTCAGTGGCTGGATAGGTCCTTGCATGGTCCCTTGCAAGTATACCTGGCCATGGGAAGCCCGGCCCGACGCTGCCCCCGGGCCGGGCTCGGGCCTAGATCTTGAGCCCGAAGGCCGGGCCGGGCCTGGGCCCGTCATTTTTGCATTTCTCTGAAGCTCGGGCTGGGCTGGCCCGAAGCCCGACGGGCTTTTACGTGTTCGGGCCGGGCTCGGGCCTAGAAAACAGGCCCGATGGCCGGGCCGGGCTCAGGCCTGGGTTTTTTTCGTCGGGCTTGGCTAGGCCCGGCCCGGCCCGAGGTATGGCCAGGTATACTTGCAAGTAACAAAACAGCCTGCATGGCCCCTTGCCACCAGAGAAAACTTCTTTTTGCTACTGCCAAAGCAATTGTTTTGCAAAACAAAGCATTTCAAAAAAAAGCAAAGCTACAGAAGTGATAAAATTACTTCAAAAACTATTACAACTGTATGAATAAAGCTTCGTGTCAAATGTATTTTCTTAAAAGCTTGAGCTACTGGAACCCGTGGATGAGGTTGTGGTGTCTTCCTACTTATTCTGGATTCATTTTTGAATGCTAGTTACAACACTCATTTTATGTATATTTTACAAATGGTGCAAGTGTTCAGGTGAGAGGAGCCAAGGTCAGAACCACTCTGAACTAAGTATGTGCGTAGACAAAATGCAAAAAGGAAGAAAGCAACTTCCCTGAATGTACTAAACAAGCAATCTCTAAAATTTAATGCCCAGCCACTTCGAATTGCAGCACTCTCGGCACCACGCCCAGCACGCCGTTGAGACGCACGCCAAACCCAGCCGTCGTCGGCCATCGTATGCCCGTTGGGTCGATGTTGATGCATGGAACGCTCCATTTGTAGTTTGAACTGCTGAAAAGAAGCACCATCAGCTAGCTACAACGGAGGTGAAGAAGTAGCAGCAGAGGCTGTTCGGGAAGTGGTGTACTGACAGAGAAATTGATACGCCAGCCTAAGAAACTTAACTCAAGTTTGTACATCCTGGGTTTTTTTCAAAGCCTCCTTGTTTGTAAGGTGTAGCTATGATCCAGGGAGATGCATCATCATAGTAGCGAATAGGGATAAAACTGAACTTAGTTCTTATCGGCATAAACACAAACAGGTGGAGGTCAGAATGATCTCAACCAAAGTCACGCAACTTTTCGGATTCCTAAAACTGGTTTCTTTGCATCAAAATCAGCCGGTGGGAAGAGAGCTCCATTGAATCAAACACACAACAAGTTTTCACGGAACACACACCAGCACGCCACGAAAGCACATCACACCAGCGTAGAACATAGACCCTCACCAGCATCAAGTACATCACGAACGCATGCCAAGACTCACCAGCACGCACGCACACAAGCGCATGCACCAGCACGCGTGACTCCTCGGGAGCAGGGCGGCAGTGGCACGCGCGACAAGCTGCAGGTCGAGGCCTCCTCCAGCTGCAGTTCGGGAACTCTCCCAGCTGCAGGTCAGCCGGAGGGATGTGGAGACGCTGGTTGACTGGGAGGCGAGTGCGACGGGGTGGGGATGCGGTTGTTGGCCGGAGGGCGCGCGCGGATGGTGCCCGGCGGTGGCGAGGTTGGTGGTTTGGTCCCTGCGGCGGCATGGCGGTGCGGGTGGTGGTACGGGCCGACGGCAGCGCTGGCCCGGCGGCGGGATCCAGCGGTTGGCAGTGGTGGCTGGCCGTGGCAGCGGTCGGAGGTGGGGGTGGTTGGGGCGGCGGCGCTGGTGCAGGCGGAAGGTCGCGCCGTAGGAGAGGTTGGGGCCGGGTGGCGGGGAGGTGGTTGGGGCGGAGGGCAGCCATGGAAGAGGTGGTTGGGCAGGCGGGGCAGAGGTGGATGGGACGGAGGGCCGCGGCGGAGGGCGGCGACAGAGGTGGTTGGGGCGGAGGGCATGCTGCGCGATCTTGCGGAGAGCTGGCCGCGCGTGGTGGCGGCGCATCTGCGGAGGCGGTGGTGGTTATGGAGGGCGGGGCAGGGTCGGCGGTGGTGGTTCAGGGCGGGGCAGGGTCGGCGCAGCGGAAGCAGGTATAGGGGGCCGGCGGCGCACTGGAATCGGGAAGTTGAGGGTTTTGCACTTAAACCCTAAACCCTAACATCATGCATTCAAACATAAACATAGATAGTTTTGCATAACCGAACATAAAACATAAATTTAAACTAAGCTAAACTACTTTCGGTCGAAGTAGAGGTCGAGCCAATCCTTCCTCGTCATGTACGGTGTGCCGCGAGCCGGGTCCGGGCCGGTGCCGTCGCCGGGGTCGTTGGGGAAGGCACTCCTACACTCGTCGACATCGATATACTAGTCCTTGGGGCCCACCTCGACGCCCTCCACGCCGCCGTCGCCGCCGCCTTCGACCTTGTCGTCGGAGGAGAGCGCGATAACCTCGCCGCCGTCCTCGCCGCCTTCGACCTTGTCATCGGAGGAGAGCGCGATAACCTCGCCGGCAAAGATCGCCCTCTCCGCCTCCACGCGCTCCAGGTGCTGCCGACGGAGCTCTTGCATGTAGGCCTCGTCGGCGGCCTCGGCCTCGAGGCGCTCCCACGCATCGCGGTCCTCCCGCTCCATAGCCGAGCTCACCACCCCTGGCTCCGGCGGAACGAGGTCGACCGGACGTGTGCCGAAGGGGAAATTGAGCCTAGCCGCCGCGCCGTGGTAGCGGACCTGCCAGCGGTCGTACTCCATGGCCGCGAGCTCGGCCGTGTGGAAGCTACCGGCCACCGGCGGGTGTGGGTCTCCCGATCTGTAATCTCGGCGACCCACGTCCCCCACCGCCGCTGCCAGACCCCGAGGTAGGACCTCGTCGGCTGCCGGGTCCGAGGGAGGACGGGGAAGTCCTGGAACCGGCGTAGGGGCGCGGCGGCGGGCGGATCGGGGGACCGGCGACGGCGGATCGAGCCCGGGGAGGACGACGGGGACACCTCGGCGGCCACCTCGCCTGCGGCGGACGAAAAGGCCGTGATAAAACTGTTTTTGGCCATTGGCTCCTCGAGTCCCCGGCACACAGGCAGAGGTTGAGGATGGAGGCGCCGGCGATGGCGGCGACCTACCAATGGTTTCGAGGGTGGTGTGTGTCTGTGTGAGCAGAGGTTTTGGGGAGTGTGTGGTGTGTGTGGAGGGGGGCGGGGGGGGGGGGCAAGGTGGTGTTTGAGGAAATACTGCGGCAACTGAAAATTTTACTAGGCGGGAGTAACAAGGCGGGGCTACTGAAAATTTGGATCAAGGGCAAGTAGATATTTTTGAGATTGCGAGGGATGCAGAGGCGGGAGTAAAATGCCGGGGCTACTGAAAATTTGAATCAAGGGACTGAAGCAGAGCGGGAGTAACAGGCATCGCACACGGTCCGCACATACTAACCGTGTGCTATCAAACATTAAAACCTTCTAGGCGGTAGATATTTTAGAGATTGCGAGGGATGCAGAGGCGGGATTATTTGGGGAGCGAGCTAGTGTGCTTGACACACCGGATGTGGACTGTAGCCGACGCACCTTCTCGCGTAAGCCATAGGCGTACTATACACCGACGACGCTCCAGGATATTTTGTACTACATCTCATACGGTTGGTGATAATAAGCTATGTGGGATCTACTTGATTTTTCATCTTTATTTGAATTACGTAATGGGGTCACAGCGGCAATGGACGGTGTTTGAATTGATAGACCTTTTATCTGCAGTGAACATGCAACTATATGTGTGTCGTAAAAGAATTGGAATTATTCAGGGTTCGTTTGGACATTTTATACATTAAACTGGTTTTCTAGCCATTTCAGGTGCACAATTCAAAATTAAACTACATGCACATGCTCCGGTGCATATAAATTGGTTGAAAAATCAAATCTGTGTCCTTGCGTGCATGCTTAGGTCCCATGCAAAAAATGGGAATGAATTTCAAACACCAGGGCACTGTTGATTACCGGCAAAACGTTGAGATACCTGGTTTTTAAATTCTAGTAATTCCAAAACTCGTTTGAAATTCATGAAACTTGGCATGGTATCATGGAGCGGCATCAACATGCCGTGGTAAATTTTTTGTCCCATTTGGGGCAGGTTTGGGTATAAGCTTCTCACAAACCAGAGCTTCTCATAACAAGCGTGATGGTTTCGGTACGGAACGTGCCACCTTTGGGGACGAAACGATATTTGTCGGTGTACAAAAGTAGGGGCCCTCTTTTGTACCCCTCTACTTGTCCACGGGCAGTCAGAGCCGCACCTATGGCCACACTTAGCGGGGCAGAGGAAAGAAGAAGAAGTGCAAGGCTACCAGAGCAGCGCTCCAACCAGGGGCGCAGAAGACGGAGCAACAAGATGGGCTTTCCCCTGGCAAGACCCTTGCCGGGGCAGCTCACCCAACGCCAGCATCACAGCCACCCTTGAGCCTGAGAGTTACGACGCCATCGAAAACGTTGGAACCAAGGCTCGGGAAGCGCCTGCATGGTGGCATGCAGATCTTTGTGAAGATAAAGAGCCTACGGAGCCTAGATGAAAACCAGAAGACAAGAAAACCGCAAGGCTCCTTGCCGAGGATGCCCACGAGGCCCTGGCAAGGCTCCTTGCCGAAGACACCCGCAAGGCCCCGGCAACAGCCCCGGCAAGGCTCTTGCCGAGGGCGCTCACAAGGCCCCGGCAAGACCCTTGCCGGGGATATACGCAAGACCACCGCAAGACCCTTGCCGCCCCAGCTCAGCGGCCAACCCACCAACTAAAGCAAGTACCCACGTGGCAGTACGTGGCTCCTAATCCAACTAGTCAAGCACCTGCGTGGTGGCATGCAGATCTTCATGAAGACCCTACCACCACACCAGCTCAGCAGCCTGCCAGCCTACATGGCGCTGCATGCCTCGTTGGCCTGGACGCGTGTCGGATCAAGACGGAGCGCCGACCAACAGGACGGGCCTCATTACCGTCCCCAATAAAGCAAGAGGACACCTGAGTAGCGCATTTAATGCGTTTTGTCCTGTAATGACAGGCGATAAGCTTGTACACTGTGCATACCTTTCCACCTCCTATGTGCCACTGTGGCGACCCCTTTGACTATAAAAGGAGGCCCGAGGCGTACGGAGGAAGGATTCGGACTTTTTGGACTAGGCACGCACCGTAGCTAGTTCAAGAACTCAAGAACACTCAAATATACACCAAAGCAAGACTAGGGTATTACGCATCTATGCGGCCCGAACCTGGGTAAACTCCTCTTGTGCTGACTTCTAGACCCGCTCTTTGCACAACCCCGCGCCCGCCAACCGTAGAAGGGATCCTCGTGATCCCATAGGTGTCATTTCCACCGACATCTTTGGCGCGCCAGGTAGGGGTCGCAGTTGTGAAAATCCGGCCTAGCAGTTAGTATAGCAGTTCTTCATCGTCATGGCTCCTAAGAAGAAGACGATCGTGGTGATCGGTTCATCTGGAGCCAAACCGCCCGTACCAGTGCGGGCGGGCGACGGAGCGGTCGCGGGAGGGAGCCGAGGTGCGGCTCGCGAACATCCACGACACTCTGGCAGCCAGAGCCTGGCGAGTGGCGTCGTTCGTGCACGAGACAACGAGCCGCACGCCGCTAAATCCAAAAATGGAGCCATGCCCCCGCAGGCGGCGCAGGCCCCTCCAAGGACGGCGTCGTGCCACCTACAGGTGGCGCGGTGGTTTCTAGGACGCCCACACCGGCGCCCACAACGCGCTCCTCCGAGGTCATGCGTGACGAGCAGCGCCGCCGCAGGAAGAGTCCTATGCACCAGTCACGGGACGCACAAGACCGGCATGCATGCTAAGGCGCAGGCGAAAATGGCACGCAGCTGCAAGGCCATGATAGAGCTCCTTCTAACGTGGTTAGAAGTCGGAGCGCGTCACGGTCCATGCAGCTTTCGCCGCCACCCACGCCAGTAGAAGCCTTGGCGCGCGCGCAGTTGCTCCTCGACTTCCCTCCTGCTGCGAAAAAGCTCGACGAGTGGAGAGCCACCATCCGAAGCCTCGTCGGCATCACCAACAAAGATGAGCTGCGACCAGCTGGGCCCTCAGGCCGATGCTCTGTCGAGCCACCGCATGCCAGTGGGGGAAGGACCGGAGGTGCTGCGGCCACGGTGCACTCTCCTCCTCCACGCCAGTTACCGCGGGTGCCGATCCGTCGGGACGACGCTTGTGACAACATTTCCATAGCGTCGTCCGACCCACGGACCCACCGCGATCAATGCCAAGTTCTTCGGGAGCGGGGAAATGAAGACGCTCGAACCACCATCGAGCGACGGTGCGAAGCGCGCCATCAGTCAGATAGGCGGGCAGGGCCCACTATGGACCACCCAGCACCGGGAGGCTCTGGTGGCCTACCTTACGAGGTGGGTTGCCCAGCCTTTACCCGTGAGCTACGGCAGTTCCAGTGGCCCACTCACCGCACGTTCAAGCCTGACGTCGGCGAGAAGTACAACGGCAAGACTCACCCATCAGAGTTCCTTAGCATCTACACCATCGTGATGCAAGCTGCCGGAGCTCGCGACGACAAGGTGCTTGCCAATTACTTCCCGTTGGCACTTAAACCCAAAGTCATGTCATGGTTGATACACTTGCCAGTGGATTCTATTTCTTCTTGGTCGGATTTGTGCCATGAGTTTGTCGGCGCCTTTACGGGAGGCCACCAAGCTCATGGCCAGGCAAGCGACTTGCATGTCACCCCCCAGAAAGAAGGCGAAAACCTGCGCAAGTACATACAGAGGTTCAACCGAGTGCAATACAACATCCCGGATGTTCATCCCGCCGCTATCATCAGCGCATTCCATCAGAATGTGCGTAACCGCAAGATGCGTGAATAGCTGGCGATGAACAAGGTCAAGGATGTGGCAGAACTCTACGTTCTAGCCGATAGATGTGCTCGGGCTGAAGAGGGAAGGAAGTACCCCGGTGAAGACGCCAGTGCGGAAACCAACTCCTCAGACGAAGACACCGTCGCCCCGGCGAAGAAGGGCCGACGCCGCAACAGGAAGCGCAAGGGCAAGGCCGTGCTTGTCGTCGAGGGATCCGACGATGCCGGCGCTGCCAAGAAGACCAAGGCAGATGACCCCGGCAAGGAAGTTGCCGGGTGCGCCGCCTGTCGGGTCTTGGCGGCCGCCGACAAGCCAGGAGGCTCCGACAAGCAGTACTGCAAGATCCATCGCAGCAAGGGCCATGACCTCCAGAACTGCCGGCAAGTCGAGCAGCTCGCAGAGAAGTAGAAAGCCGAATATGAGAGGCGGGACAAGGATAAGGGCCAGGATGGTGCTGAGGGATCCGGCAAGAAGCGTGGCGGCCTAGCTGGCCGCCGCGGCAAAGATAATCAACGAGAAAGGCCCGCACGAGGCCGCAACAAGAAGCAGGAAGACGACGATCATGACGAGGACGATGAGTCCGGCGAGCATGAGTTCCAGAAAGCTACGGAGGCCATGTGCGTCGACGGTGGGGCCTCGCTGCACACCTCTCACCACCAGCTCAAGCAGTGGGCGCGTGAGATCACGGCGGCGGAACCATCGTTCGATGCTCAGAAGCCACTAAAGTGGTCCCGAGGATCACCCCGATCGCACAACTGTGGTCGGGTGTTTGCCGTTGTTGGTTTCACCAACAATACGCAACCTCAAGGTGACAAAAATGCTAGTTGATGGCGGGGCCGGTCTGAACTTGATCTCGCCTATTGTGATCAAAAGGCTGCAGATTCCTGATGGAGACCTCGAAGAGACGGGCACGTTTCATGGGGTCAATCCAGGAAGAAGTCAGCCGAAAGGTAAGGTTACGCTGCCCGTTACATTTGGAGGCGAGCTGAACTATAGAACAGAGAGGATTGTTTTTGATGTTGCCGAGATCCCCTTGCCCTACAACGGGATCCTCGGCCGCCCGGCACTAGCCAAGTTCATGGCGGCATCACATTACGCCTACAACACGCTGAAGATGCCTGGGCCAATGACCATCATCACCGTCCCCTCCGACAAGAAAGATGCGCTAATCTGCACCGACCAACTCTACCGGGAGGCAGTTGCAGCAACTGCCGCCAAGTGCCGGCAAGACCTCTCGCACCCAGTCCGGCAAGCGCACCTCTTCGGAGTGTTGTGCTCCCATCGAGGACGTGCCACAGAGCTCCACCGGCAAGAGCAAGAAATCCAGAGCTGCACCACCAGAGACCAAGAAGGTGTCCGTCAAGGAGGATGGCACGGGAGGGGCTTTCACCATAAGCTCCACCCTCGATAGCAAATAAGAAGGCGCGCTCGTCACCTTCCTGCGGGCGAATGTCGATGTGTTTGCATGGAAAGCATCCGACATCCCCGGCGTTCCCAGGGAGGTGATTGAGCACCATCTTGCTGTCTGTCCTCATGCGCGACTCATCAAGCAGAAGGTCAGGAAGCGAGCTTTGGAACGACAAGCGTTCATCACAGAGGAGATCAGGAAGTTGGAAGCGGCAGGCTTGGTCAGAGGAGTGCTCCACCCAACATGGTTGGCCAATCCGGTAGTACTGTGCAAGGCGAATGGGAAGTGGAGGCTTTGTATCAATTACACAGACATCAACAAAGCTTGTCCAAAGGATCCCTTCCCTTTGCCGCGCATTGACCAGATTGTGGACTCCACGGCCGGGTGTGACTTTCTGTCATTCCTTGACGCTTACTCAAGATATCACCAGATCTTCATGACAAGAGAAGATGAAGAGAAGACCGCGTTTATCACCCCATGTGGTACGTATTGTTTTATACGAATGCCTTTCGGGTTGAAGAGCGCTGGTTCAACATTTGCAAGAGCAGTCCAGATTGGTTTTGAGCCTCAGCTACAGAGAAATATGGAAGCTTATATAGATGACATAGTGGTCAAAACCAAGGATAGGGCAACACTTATACCAGACTTAGAAGAAACATATGCAAATTTGCGCAAGATCAACCTCAAGCTGAACCCTGAGAAGTGTGTCTTCGGCGTTCCGTTCGGCAAACTTCTCGGATTCTTTGTGTCACAGCATGGGATCGAGGCGAATCCAGACAAGATCAAAGCAATTGAGCAGATTGAGGCGCCAAGGTGGGTCAAGGATGTGCGTCGGCTTGCTGGCTGTGTTGCCGCCATGAGCAGATTCATCTCCAAATCCACTGAGCGAGCCCTCCCCTTTTTCAAAATTTTGAAAAAGGCGGGGTCAATGGAATGGACCCCGGAGGCCGAGGCAGCACTGCAAGATTTAAAGAGGTACCTCTCCTTTACACCGATACTAGTTGCGCCTAAACCACAAGAGCCGTTGCTGTTATATCTAGCAGCAACGAATCAAGTGGTCAGTGCTGCACTGGTGGCACACAGGGAGGTCGATGAAAAGACAGTAGCAGCGGTAGAGTTGACGGATGGCAAGCCAGAGATCCCCCCGACGGAGGTTGATGCCGGCAAGGCAGGACCCGCACAAGCAAACGAAGTGGTGCAAAGAAACAAAATGATGCAGCACCCAGTTTACTTTGTCAGCTCCATCTTGCAAGGGGCTAGATCAAGGTACTTTGGTGTGCAGAAATTGCTCTTCGGCCTCCTTATGGCCTTGAGGAAGTTGCGTCATTATTTCCAAGCACATGAGATCACTGTCGTCACCCGCCTCCCGTTACTGCACATTTTGCATAACCCAGATGCCACCGCGAGGATTGTGTAATGGGCGTTGGAGCTATCCAGTTTTGGTCCTAAGTTTGAGAGTACTTCGACGATCCAAAGCAGAGTCTTGGCAGAGTTCATTGCATAATGGACCGCAACACCCGACGAAGAAGTTCAAGAGACTACTCTCCCCGGCAAGGAAACAAGTCGCAACTGGATTATGTACTTTGATGGGGCCTTCTCGCTGCAAGGAGGCGGTGCCGGTGTGCTGCTTGTCACACCCACCGGAGAGCACCTCAAGTATGTAGCCCAGATGCAGTTTCCCTGGGAGAGATCAACAAATAACACTACAGAATACGAGGGATTGCTTACCGGTCTCAGGATCGCGGCAGACCTCAGAATCAAGAAGCTCATCGTCAGGGGTGATTCACAGCTTGTCGTCAAGCAAGTTAACAAGGATTACCAGAGCCCATTGATGGAGGCATACGTAGATGAAGTGAGGAAGTTGGAGGAGCGTTTTGACGGTATACAAGCGGAGCATGTTCCCCGAGCGGAGAATGGCATCGCCGACTACTTGTCGAAACGTGCTGCCCTCAAACTGCCTATGGAACCAGGTACCTTTGTGCTTCGATTAACTCAACCATCCATTGAACCATCGACAGAGCAGAACAAGTGGAGGAAATCAGGCCCCGGTAAGTACTTTCCTGCCGAGCTCCCAGGAGTCGCCGGCAAAGATGTTGCCAAGGACATTGAGCTTGCCATGGGGCAACAGACTCCGGCAGGACGTCAAGCCCTGGCCGTGGAGACAGTCGCTCCCATGGAAAAAGAGATGCCTTTAGTCCTTGCCGTCGAGCCTCAGGCTCCGGCATGGGCACAACATACCGTTCGATTTCTCCAAACAGGGGAGCTCCCTGAGGATCAGGAAGAAGCGGAGAAAGTAGCCCGTCAGTCTGCCATGTATCAGTTTGCCGACAATGTTCTGTACAGGAAAAGACCAAACGGCGTGAAATTGAAGTGCATTCCCCGGGAGGACGGACTAGAGCTGTTGGCGAAGATACACGAAGGTATACGTGGCTCCCACATAGGGTCGCGAGCCCTTGCCGGCAAGGCATTCCGGCAAGGTTTCTTCTGGCCCACTGCCCTCCAGGATGCAACGGCACTAGT
Organism: Aegilops tauschii subsp. strangulata; assembly: GCF_002575655.3. NCBI lineage: Eukaryota > Viridiplantae > Streptophyta > Magnoliopsida > Poales > Poaceae > Aegilops > Aegilops tauschii. The sequence goes on from NC_053039.3 coordinate 477,411,414, forward strand.
AATCAAGTGTGGAGCGTGTTAGTTCCATTCAAAGAAGCTTCATCAACCAGCTCAAGCTCTCCAAACAATCCCTCTTCCTGGCCATTCTCGGGAGCTCGACATACTGGGCCCCTTTCCCCGTGCTGTCGGGGGCTTTGAGTACTTGAATGTTGCAATCGACAAGTTCACAAAGTGGCCGGAGGTGGAAGCAGTGAGAAAGGTGACAGCACAATCAGCCATCAAATTCTTCAAGGGGCTAGTCTGCCATTTTGGTGTGCCAAACAGAGTCATCACCGACAATGGCACGCAGTTCACAAGCCGCACCTTCATGTAGTACATTCAAGACCTCGACAGCAAGGTCTGTTTTGCTTCTGTTGCACATCCTCGGAGCAACGGCCAGGCAGAGAGGGAAAATGCTGAAGTATTGCGAGCCCTCCGGACAAGGACTTTTGACAGGCTACATAAGTGCGGAAGATGCTGGATTGATGAATTGCCGGCAGTTCTTTGGTCAATCAGAACGACACCAAATCGAGCCACCGGCCAGACACCCTTCTCCCTCGTTTACTGGGCGGAAGCAGTTCTCCCCACAGAACTCACATACGGGTCACCCCGAATTCTCGCTTATGATGAGCTTGAGCAAGAGCAATTGCGGCAAGATGACGCAATGCTCCTTGAGGAAGATCGTCTTCGGGCGGTTGTGCGAGCAGCATGCTACCAGCAAGCCTTGCGCCGCTACCATAGCCGCAAGGTTCACGCCCGAAGCTTTGAGGAAGGCGACCTTGTTCTTCGACACGTTTAGTCGGCCAAGAATTCCAACAAGTTGACGCCAAAGTGGGAAGGCCCTTATCGGGTAATACGAGTCACCAGGCCCGCCTGGAGACCGAAGATGGTATCCCAGTGAGCAATTCCTAGAACATCGAACATCTTCGCAAGTTTTACCCGTAAGGCGCGGTTACCGGGCCTCCCGGCAGACCACCTTTTGTACAAGCCTTGCCGGCAAGGCATGTATCCCTTTGTACAAAGCCAGGCGCAGACCCTGAGCATAAATAAATGTAGCGCTGGCGCCCTAAGTTTTAGCATGCATGCTAGGTTGAGTCTCTCTCTCTCTCTCTCTCTCTCTCTCTCTCTCTATTAGGGTTGATAGTGCTTAGCGGCGACTAACCCCTAGCATAGAGGTCGAGTGTGCGTCTCTCTGTTCCTTTCCGTCCTTTTTGGTTCGCAGGGTGCATGGACATTTCTGCTGAGCTGTTTGGAAGAAAGAGAATAGGCTGACACTCCGACCCGGGCAAGCCAAGGTTGCTGGGGGCTGCAGATCCAAAGATCCGACCACGGCAAGCCAAAGTTGCCGGGGGCAGCAGAATCAGATAAGTCTTTCATCCCCCACTCTATACTTCCGTATGAAACTTGAACGTACGAGACTTCGCTCACTCTTATACCATCTTGCTCCCTCTTTCCCGTGCCCAAAAACCTTACTTTGGGCCGGAACTTGGTCGTAGTGCGGTGGGAAGGGAACGAGCGAAGGGCCTAATCCTACTTTGCCCCTACCTCCGCCAAGGGCGTGAGTGTAGTCGAGCTATAGAGCAGGAAGACGGCAAGGTCTGTTGCCGGGTCACAATGTTTATCTTAAGATAACGAGGATTTGTTCCTTGGTGTGGGCCTCGCCCACGCACAAAAGAAACCCGACAAACACCCTTCTCTTCAATAATACGTTGTTAACAAGTACAATTCATACGGAATGCATACATGAGCAAGGGGGTTACAAGGTTTAAATCTTACAAAGGCCCATAGGCTTAAAAGCTAAAAAGAGATAAGATGCCCGTAATCCCTTTCTTGTCCCTCTCCTCAGGAAATGGAACAAGATGGCAGAAGGGCAAAAGGAGTGCCTAGGCAAGGTACGAGCATCAGAAGACACCAAAAGAACATCCCGGCGGCCGTCCAGAAGAGGGCTGGTGATGATGGTGCCGGGAGAAGAGCCGAAAGATGAGGCAGCGGGCCGACAATACGCGATGAAGGCGTCGGTGCCCGCATACTCCGACTTGACGGCCCGCCACCTGCCTTCTTCGTCTTCTCCGGCCTTCCCACACCAACCGCCCAAGGAGGCGACCCCGAGAAGTTCAAGGAGCTGGCGATGCAGATGATGGTGCTGTCGGCGTCGCCTAGGGACAGTATGTCCGACGCCTAGTCAGACCCGTCATCTTCCCACCCGCTGCCCTGTCGCCACTGTCGCTGTCCTCCCGGTCACTGTCGCTCGAGGAGGAGCTTTCGTCATCAGTCGAGCTCTCCGCACAGCACCCTAACCTGTACCCCAAGCGCCCGAAGACCTTGACGGAGAGCAGGTCGCACTCCGCTAACTTGAAGCAGAGGACGTGCCCCTTCATTAAGCAGTGGGCACGTGCGAAGGTTTTCCAACCATGACGGAGGAGCATTACATGAGGGGCGGGGAACCTTCTGTTCGCCCACATGTCGCCATTGCAACACCCCTTCATGTGAAGCCTCAACCTCGGTGGCTGGTCGACCTCCAGCACCCTCGCAAACACTTCAGGAAGACGAAGGCGGCTGCGCGGCGGCTCACGCAGTTGCAGAATGAACTCCAGCGCCGTGTCCCCGACATGGCCGCTCGACGAAGCAGGAGGAGACGGCGGAGGAGATGGAGACGAAGATGATGACGACGTGGGTGTCCCCCGTCCACGCCCGCCTTTGCCTCGACCGCCTCGCCGACCGCGGCCCCGGCCGGCGCCTCTGCCTTGGGCGTGACCTTCGCCTTGAGCGTCCGGCTCTTCCTTGACCGCCGCGGCTCTCTGGCGGGAGGAAGACCTGGTCGCCTCCGCGAAAGGACGGACCCGACCACGCCCTCTCGCCATGACAAGGGAAAGAAAGGGATCAGATTAGAAGAAGATGGATGCAGGAGAACACTGTCCCTCTCCCTTTTTATAGGGGATGAGGCCGAGCGAGCCTGAAGGTGACCGCCCCAATCGACCAATCTAGCCGTCGAAGGCACAAGGAGACGGGACCGACACGCTGCCCCAATCAGCGGCGCCCGGCCACCCGCCCCGGCATTAAAGCCCATGCCTTCTGTGTCCACCGCCTGCCATTCCCGAAGCATGGAGGACGCGTGGCGGGCGAGCCAGGACTCAGATGGCAAGTGGAACGGCCGTTCCGCCCCGTGATCATGGGGCTCGGGTGCCAAAATGGCCACGACCCGAGTCCACTTAGTAAATGAGCCGCGCCCCTGTGGCTTCCTCTATTTTTTATAGGGAAGGCGCGGGCCGCCTCTTTACCATTTACCACGATGTGACGCACGCGTGCAGCAACCGCTCCACGCACGACCCCCACGTCACGCATTCAACACAGGTCGTGGGGAAGCGCAACCAGCGGGAAAGTTACCGCGGTAAAACTCGGCCCCACGTGCCCGTGCACCATTCTGGGCCTAGCCCAACAACGCGTCGCGCTTATGTGTGGCCCAAGACCGAGGGCTCCTGTCGGTGTACAAAAGTAGGGCCCCTCTTTTGTACCCGTCTACTTGTGCATGGGCAGTGAGAGCCGCACCTATGGTCACATTTAGCGGGGCAGAGGAAAGAAGCAGAAGTGCAAGGCTACCAGAGCAGCGCTCCAACCAGGGGCGCAGAAGACGGAGCAACAAGATGGGCTTTCCCCCGGCAAGACCCGCCCCGACAAGGGCCTTGCCGGGGCAGCTCATGCAACGCCAGCATTGCAGCCACCCTTGAGCCTGAGAGTTCTAACGCCATCGACAACGTTGGAACCATGGCTCGGGAAGCGCCTGCATGGTGGCATGCAGATCTTTGTGAAGACAAAGAGCCTACGAAGCCTAGATGAAAACCAGAAGACAAGACAACTGTAAGGCTCCTTGCCGAGGATGCCCATGAGGCCCCGGCATGGCTCCTTGCCGAAGACACCTGCAAGGCCCCGACAGGACTCTTGCCGAGGGCGCTCACAAGGCCCCGACAAGACCCTTGCCGGGGATATACGCAAGACCGCGGCAAGACCTTGCCGCCCCATCGCCGCCCCAGCTCAGCGGCCAACCCACCAACTAAAGCAAGTACCCACGTGGTAGTACGTGGCTCCTAATCAAACTAGTCAAGCACCTGCGTGGTGGCATGCAGATCTTCATGAAGCGCCTACCACCACGCCAGCTCGGCAGCCTGCCAGCCTACATGGCGCTGCAGGACTCATTGGCCTGGACGCGTGTCGGACCAAGACGGAGCGGCGACGGACGGGACGGGCCTCGTTACCGTCCCCAATAAAGCAAGAGGACACATGAGTAGCGCATTTAATGCATTTTGTCCTGTAATGACAGGAGATAAGCTTGTACACTGTGCATACCTTTCCACCTCCTGTGTGCCACTGTGACAACCCCTTTGACTATAAAAGGAGGCCCGAGGCGTACTGAGGAAGGATTCAGACTTTTTGGACTAGGCACGCACCGTAGTTAGTTCAAGAACTCAAGAATACTCAAATATACACCAAAGCAGGACTAGGGTATTACGCATCTATGCGGCCCGAACCTGGGTGCACTACTAGGGAAATCCCTAGTAGTAGCACGTGTTTAATGCCCACTAGTAGCGCGGGCTGCCGCGCTACTAATAAGGCGCTACAGCTATTACTTAGCAGTAGCGCGTGCGACACGCGCTACTGCTAAGACACATATCCGCATCGCTTGTTCTCTCCCGCGCTACTGCTAATCTAGGTAGTAGCAGCGTGTTTACTATCCATCGCTACTAGTATGCTTTTTTTCATTTTTTATTTTTAGTGTATTTATATGCCGTTATACAAATTTTGGTACAATACCAATTATGAGGTTTATATCATTATGTCCATAATAGTGTGTCAAATGAAGGTGCATTAGGTTCAAGTGAAGGCAATATGTGGTGCATGTCAAAAGTATACTACTAATCCAAACTTGATCTAGTTTGGACTAGTAGTACTTTCGATGTGCACCACATGTTGCCTCCACTTGAATCTAATCCGCCAGCACAAGCTATCTAATCATCATCATAGTTATTACCACCAACAGTATTTATTTAATGACCATAGTCATAGTGTAGCACATCATCATCTTCAAACTCATTCTAGCTAGCTAATCACCACCAACACTAGCTGCGGTAGCTATCTAATCACCACCAACACTAGCTAATAATAATCATCATAGTCATTACCACCAACACTAGCTATTTAATCATCATAGTCATAGTGTAGCACATCATCATCTTCAAAATCGTTTCTAGCTAGCTAATCACTCCTGCTGCTCTCTCTCAGGTAAAATAACATAAAAAATGTGTAGCACTCCTCCTTCATCAAGTTGGAGCATGCAGATGAACCTGCCTCCTAATCGTGGGCTGCGCTTCTGATTGCCGCCCCCTAGTACTTCTCTGCACCCCCCTTCACAATTTTGCTCCAGTCTTCCACTATTAAGCATTCCTCGCTATTAGAAATCCGGAATGCACTAAAGTGCATTGTAGGATATCTTGGCCGTAAGCTAACAATACTCATGGTACCTTTAGTCTCGATCCCATGAGGCACAACATTCATCGGGAGTCCCTGTTGAAGAACATCGTATAGTAACATACTTAGCAATGAAATTTAGCTTAAAAAATAATGTATGCACAAGATGCACTGAGGACAAATAGTAAAAATCTTACCATCTTTCCTAAATAGATGTGACCGTAGTTCAGTACGAACACTATTGGTCGCACATTTTGAGTACTAACATTTCTAAGTGCAGGAAGAAAATTTGTCTTGACAGTATGAAGATCCTCAAGCCATGAAACATAATGACTTATGTCCTCGCAGTATAGTTCAGCCCCGGGACAGTAGTAGGTCATGTCTACCAAGCGCTGGACATGTTTGCTTGAACGGAAATAAGCTGACAACAGAAATTAGTTGTCAACTATTTTTGAATAAACAATATCAAAGACATAAATATGGTTGAGAAACTCACATAATGGTATAACTGGAGGCGTCTGCACATCGACCCAGATGTCGATATTACCTTCAATATCATCTTCCGGACAAATATCAAAGGTGATAACCATATCAGGCTCAAATGCATAAGTCTTGCATAGTGCTCGCCAAGTTTTGCATCCAAAATAGGTGTAGTCGTCTGCATTGTATAATTTTGCGTGGAAAATACAACCATGCTCGGTCTTCAAGTAAACTTTCTTTACCTCCATAGTACGACTGAAACCTATCTTATCCAAGACAAAAACTCTTGCATGGCAGGGGATACGCTAGTAGAATAGTAAAATAAATAAATTATAAGTTGAAGCAAATGAAGCAGATGTCATGCTTAATTACGAAAAAAGACATGTCGTTGCGACTTACTGTATCCACTTCGAAGTTCTCGTCCAGCTTGATGCTGAAGCGCCTATCATCATCTAGGAAGATTCCGTCGCATAGGCCGCGCTCGTCTTCGCAGTATTTGCAAATACGGAAATCCTTTTCGTCGTCAGACATTTCCTATGTTCATAGTTGAAACATTAATTGAAAATCGATCGAAGGCAACTACCAAGATACTCAACACACAAATCCGGGGCACTCAATATTTCCTACATATTCTGGCACAAGTCATGCCAAAATTCACGGAAAAACCCGGCATGACCTTTGCTAAAATAGGACATATCGAGCGCCTGAAATTTGCCGGAATGGAAATGAATCAACACTCCGGCAAAACATAGGCCACTCGGAGGTGTAACCTGCGAACATGACCGGCCACTTGGGCAAGCACATATCCTATTTGAGCAACACAAGATATGCATTTCAAAATATCTTATAGGACTCATATTGACATGAGCATTCAATAAGCAAAACCGAATCGTAAAATAAATAAGTATTCAAATTAGCATGCATTCAATAAGCAAAAGTAAATCATCTCATGCGTCCATACATCGTCGAATATTATCACTAATACATCCCGAATAGTATCATACATATAACATCACTAATACAACTAAAACCCTAGCGCACGACGGGTATCGGCGCGGGCGGTGGACACCCAAAGAGAAGGAACCATCACAGGATCATAGCTTCAGTGAGATCCCTCGAGAACCTGCCAGGTATTGGAGAACCTGTGCTCCAACGCAAACAAGTAGCAACGGACGTGCGCGTCCTCCTCGCTGACACGGTGACGTACCACCTCCGCGGGGTCCTCAAGCCTCTGCACCGTCACTGGCCCACGCGACCGCCACCAAAGAAGGTTCGGGTCAACGATGGGCTGGCTCCTCACCAAGCTGCGCCCCCCGGTAGGTAGCGCCTCCCAGTACCAGCCCGGCGGAGCCCAGTCCCGGACATGGCCCATCTGGTCAAGCAGGTGTCCTCCGCCGAGTCAACGACGAGGATGCGGGATAGGAATCATCGATGTCGATGCGGGAAAAATTGCTTTAACTAAAAAAATAACAACAAGTTCTTACTAACTTGTTCTATTAATTCAACTAGTTCTTACTAAAAATAAACTTACTATAAATAAAAATAAACTAGTACCTAATTAGTACCTAGTTCTTACTAACTAATTAGTACCTAGGAACTACTGCCCTAATTACCATCTAATTTGATGAACCTAGGGGTGGAAAGTGGTAGCGGATATTCCAATTATCCAACTTAAAAGTGAAATAAGTGGTCAAATTTTGCATTACAATAGTGTTTATTCATCATCTAAGTAAACATCATCTAAGAAAACATCCGAGCCGCATCCGTATCCGATTCATTTCCACCCATAGATGAACCCTAACTAATTTGATGCAACTAAAATTTGAAGAACCCTAGCTAGGCAGAGGTAGGGGAGGGGGAGGAGCAGGCGTGCTCACCTCAGGTGCCTGCGGCGAGGGAGGGGCGGGCGGCGTCGAGGTCGGGGTCAGGGCTCGGGCGCGTGGCGGAGGGAGGCATTGAGGTCGGGGGCGGGGGCGGCGTCGAGGTCGGGGGCGGCGTCGAGGTCGGGGTCGGGGGCGGCGTCGAATCCGGGGTCGGGGGCGGCGTTGAGGGTGTGCGGAGAGCGACGGGAGAGCACGCGGCTGCCTACGGGCGACGGCGGCGGCGACAGCGGAGGAGTCGGATTTGGGGGAAGTGGCCGTGGGGAAGAAGGACCGCGCGGTTAAGTTAGAAGTAGCAGTAGCACGTTCCAGGAAGTGCGCTACTGCTAGGCTAGCTACAGCGTTTTCCTCGATACACGCTACTGCTATTCCTTTCTCTTTTTTCCCCTTTTTCATTTATTTTTCTTCACATTTTATTTTTTTCCTTTCACCTTTTTCTATTTCTTTCATTTTCATTTACTTTTCTATTTGCTTTCCATTTAATTTTATTTCCTTTAGCAGTAGCGCATTTCATCGTAAACGCGCTGCTACAAAGCAAGTAGCGGTAGCGCGGTTCTACGTAGATCGCTACTACTATGTGTAGCCTATCGGCTAAGCCATGGGAATTTTAGTAGTAGCGCTTTTATCTTCAGGCGCGCTACTGCTACTGCTACTTAGCACCAGCGCGCTACTGCTACTTAGCACCAGCGTGCTTTTTTAACACGCGCTACAGCTAAAGTTCTGTGTATAAGGTTTTCCCTAGTAGTGGTGTACTCTCCTTGTGCTGACTTCTAGACCCGATCTTTGCACAACCCCGCGCCTGCCAACCGTAGAAGGGATCCTCGTGATCTCATAGGTGTCGTTTCCACCGACAATATCCGTTGCCTCTTATTGCTTTCAAAATTTTTCTAGTGCCAACATAGAACAACAGGAGTGTTGTCTTAAGTTTTAGAATTTTTCGGGGTTCGTTTGGACATTTTATACATTAACTAGGTTTTCTAGGCATTTTATGTACATAATTCAAATTTGAAATACATGCACATGCTCTAGTGCATATAAATTGGTTGAAAAATCAAATTTGTATCCTTGGGTGCATGCTTAGGTCCCATGCAAGAAAAGGGAATGAATTTCAAACACCAGGGCTCTGGTGATTGCCGGCAAAACATTGAGATGCCTGGTTTTTAAATTCTAGTAAATCCAAAACTCGTCTGAAATTTATGAAACCTGGCATGCTATCATGGAGCGGCATCAACATGCCGTGGTAATTTTTTTGTCCCATTTGGGGCAGGTTTGGGTATAAGCTTCTCACAAACCAGAGCTTCTCACAACAAGCATGATGGTTTCGGTGGGGAACGTGCCACCTTTGGGGACGAAACGATATCCGTTGCCTCTTATTGCTTTCAAAAATTTTCTAGTGTCAACATAGAACAACAGGAGTGTTGTGTTTAATTTTGGAATTTTTCGGGGTTCGTTTGGCCTTTTTATACATTAATTGGGTTTTTGGGCATTTAATGTGCATAATTCAAATTTGAACTACAAGCACATGCTCCAGTGCACCAAAGTTGGTTGAAAAATCACATGTGTGTCCTTGGGTGAATTTCTAGGTCCCATGCAAGAAATGGGAATGAAATTCAAACACCATGGCACTGTTGATTGCCGACAAAACGTTGAGATACCTGGTTTTTAAATTCTAGTAAATCCAAAACTCGTCTGAAATTCATGAAACTTGGCATGGTATCATGGAGCGGCATCAACATGCCGTGGTCAAATTTTTGTCCCATTTCGGGCAGGTTTGGGTATAAGCTTCTCACAAACCAGAGCTTCTCACAACAAGCGTGATGGTTTCGGTAGGGAACGTGCCACCTTTGGGGACGAAATGATATCCGTTGCCTCTTATTGCTTTCAAAAATTTTCTAGTGTCAACATAGAACAACAGGAGTGTTGTGTTTAATTTTGGAATTTTTCGGGGTTCGTTTGACCATTTTTATACATTAATTGGGTTTCTGGGCATTTAATGTGCATAATTCAAATTTGAACTACAAGCACATGCTCCAGTGCACCAAAGTTGGTAAAATCACATGTGTGTCCTTGGGTGAATTTCTAGGTCCCATGCAAGAAATGGGAATGAAATTCAAACATCTGGGCATCGTGGCTCGACCGAAAAGATTGAGAAACTTGGTTTTTTAATTCCTGTAAATCCAAAACACGCCTGAAAATCATGAAACTTGGCATGGTGTCATGACATGGCACCAACATGCTGTGGTAATTTTTTTGTCCGATTTGCGAAGGCGCACACATGAACAATCAAGAAAGTCATTTTGGAACAAGTGCGGTCATGTTACAAATCGGAAACACAAGTATTATTGAAACCGTGGGCGTTCTACTTACCAATTACGTGCCGCCATGCGTCCCCTTTTTTTATTGGCTAGGAGGTGCCGTGCGGGGTAGCTATTTGAATACGGGAGGCGTGCGATCAGACCCCTGCGCGTGCTCATCGGGAGGAGAGCCCTTTGACCGCTATCCGCCGCGCACCTCCCTCCCAACGTCTATGGCGCCCGAGCCCCTGTTCTACGGCGTGGCTATATGTCTCACTATACTGAGATTTAAGAGAGAAAAATAAAAATCTGAAAAGAAAGTTTTGCACGGATCTTGATGTAAGATCCGACGGACCTACATAGCATCGACTGCGACTTATAGCAAGGATGATGAATATAAGGACGATGACAGTGGATAATAATTGTCTTACATATTTAGGAACATAATTAAAAAATGCCACATACGTCAACGCCCGAAATACACAAGGGCAAAAGAAGAAGGAAGATAACGATCTGGCTCGCTGATCTCTACTTTCTTGATGCATTGCAGCAGGCCGCGGGAACTAGTCTCCGCGGCGAGCGACGATGAGCTCTTTCTTGTCCTCAAGATGCTGCTTGAGAGCATCCACGGTTCCTCCATCAGCCTTCTGCGCTCGATGCGCAACATGGCATTCTCGTCCATAAGTTTCTCGACGATGATGCCGGTCCTCTTCAACAAGGCAGTGGTCTCCTCCTGCTGCTCCACACTTTCGACGATCTTCGCCCTCAGCAGGTCGCACTCAGCCCGGAGCTTCACATTGCTCTCATTTAATTGCCGGATGACGCCGGTAGCCTGTTCAAAAGAGGCTTTCATGTCGTCCTGCAACCTCGCCCAGCCGGAGATCTGATCCATCTGGCTATGGACGATCGCATGCATGCGCCTGTAAGAGTCCTTGCCTGCCCGCGAGACATTTTGCCAGGCCGCCGCGGCATGGGAGGACATCTCTGCTGCATTCGTGGTGCGGTAGGACATCTCTTCTGCTTCCGCGGTGCGGCCGGACCAGTCTGGTGCATCGACGGCGCGGCGGGACCTAGCAGCGCGGCGGGACCTCTGTGCTGCTACGGCCGCACGGCGGGACATGCCGGCTGCGTTTGCGGCGAGGCGGGACATCTCTCGTGCTTCAGCTTCCATGCTCGCGTCTCCCTGGTGGCAATCTCTCGACCCAGAACTCACGCTGGCCATGGCAGACGCAAGGGAACGATGATGAATGACTTGTTTGTTTTTGTGGATGAGGAGTTAAGGAGGAATGTGCAGTCATCTTGGAGTAGTAGTATTTATAACCGAGTACTAATACGCTCCTAAGTGGGAAACCGTTTAGGTTTTGATCGGTATGAACAGGTTTGCAATTTGGAATGTGATGGGACGCAGGCTCAAAATTTACTGACGGTTATAAGTGCGGCACTATTCTCGGAAGGCGTAGCGTGGGCACGTACGCCTTCTCGGCCGCGTACATGGCGTTTGCACCATAGGGTGCACCGCAATAGGCAACGTCCGCACACGTCTTGTTCCAACAACTGTGCGCACTCGTTATTACCATCGCGCACGCTTCTTTTAATTAGAATGTGTGTGCCCATCTAGCGTACACACGTTGATATATCTAATTGTTTCAGTTTGTTGTGGCTAATCGCAAACAGTTCATCCGTGTGAAGTGTATGCCATCAATCGCAGACACTTTTGTTTTGCTAATAATCGCAGACACTTTGATCTGGCTGACCCGTTTCTATTCTGTTGCCTAATCACAAACAGTTAATCCTTCTGAAGCGTATGCCCTCAATCGCACACACCTTTATCTAGCTGCCCATTTCTATTGTTCCTCCTCATCACAATCAGTTCATCCGAGTGAACCGTATGCTGTATATCGCAGACGCCTTCATCTGGCTGCCCGTTTCTTTTGTTCCGCCTCATCGCAAATAGTTCATTGAACTGAACCATATGCCCTGCATTGCACATGCAACTAAAATCTGAACCGTGTTTGATGGCTCCGCCATCGCAAATGTTTTGCACCTTTTTTGACGGTTCTTTTACACCACCGTTAGCGATTATTGCATCGCACACAGTTTCGTCGAAGGGTCTCTGATCGTAGTGTCGCGTTAGCAGCATCCTGCAGTAGTGTGTGTAACATAGGGATCCCGGTGTGTGTATAAGCCGCGGGGTTTAGTCTCTAGAGACACAATTACCAGCCTTAGGGTTTAGAAAGCAATCATACGATCTCGAGGTAGATCAGCTTGCACTTGATACTCCCTCACATCAATATAATCGAAGCATGGCGTTGGGTTTCACCTCTTCGAGAGGGCCCGAACCTGGGTAAACATCGTCTCTTATTTCCCCCCTGTTACCATTGTTCCTATACCAACAGCATGGGACCCCCTACTCGAGATCCGCCGGTTTTAGCACCGACATGGGTGTCCCATGCAGGTCCCGCTGTGTCGTAAAAAAGGATTGATGGCTTGCTTTCAGATGTACTCCGACATCGGCTGTGGTGAAATCTTTGTCCCCGACCAGCTTTTTGTGTTCAGTAGAATTGTTCTTCATGCTGATTCGACTAGATGCCTTGACCGCGTTGAAAGCTTTGCCCCGGATAAGATCATTAGATTTGGAAGCTTGGAGTACACCACTGACTCTCGTGGCAATCTCGCCCTCTCTAGTTGGACGCCAGATTGGCAGGAGAAATCCACGGATACCATGGCCTTAACCTCGGGCCTAACCTCACCTCGGAACCGACCTTGAGTTCTGATCCAATCTCCCCCGAATTGGACTGGGCCCTTGTCCTGGCCGATCCATGCTCCAAAGTCGCGACACGCACTTTGTCGAGCATACTGCAAATCAATCCCACCTACTGTCAAGAGATGGGACCAGCAGACCTCTTGCTCTTGAACGACATGTTAGCCGAATTCAGAGTCTTGTGATTTCATGCAGCCAGACTTCGGGCTACGACCAGATCGGATGTAAAGCCGATGATAGGGAATTTATGTCCCACCCACCACCCACCTAGTCCCTATGGTCAAGGACTTAACCAACGTATAGAACTATGCCTCCGAGGAGGCAACCAACATGGATGAAGATGTCGAAGATCTGGTCGACGTCACACCAATCAGCACAGGCAGCTGGACTACTACCTCAACCTACAACGTCTACATGGTGACACGCCCAAGGACGACGAGAAGGAGGAGAAAAAGGATGTCCATATGTCAGCAAAAGCACGGTAAACGCACTGGTAGGGGGAACGCCAACAATAATTATACCGGGGTAATGGCACTCCTCGTAACAACACAACTCTAGATGGTACCGCCGACTAGGATACCGGCGATGGTGCTAAGGACCAGGCCAATGGTGACGATGTCATACCTGATCAGATTGACAGCACGATAGAGCACGAGGATCTTGACGATCTCGATGATAGCAACCACATGCTAGAATCAGAGGAGGACATTAGCCTCGATCCGGGCGAGTTTGTTGTCCATGAGGATTTCCTCGCTTTGGAAGCCTTCCGTCGTTGGTTGATCGCCTCCGCCCAGAGTATAAAGAAAGGACGGGAGAGCGTAAAGCCAACCAAGACACAATGGTAAATGGTTGGACGTCCTTGCAACCGAGCAAGATCTCGAGCAAAGACGCACAGACCAAAACAAATCCTACCCACGACGACGTCTACTTCCAGCATTCGATGAAGAACTGGACAACGAGCTACCTTATCAGCATGATGAAACTGATAAGCCGTACCACCCTCCTTGGGGGTGGGATAGACCAAGTGGCGGCCTTCAAGACCCTCCCGAAATCCCTCGCTATGAGCATAAAAATTTGATCCCATCTGCCCCGCCGTCCGATTTATGCAGCAAGTTGACTGCCCAGCCTGTTCCATCATGATCCATATATGGGTCGAGAGATCGCAAGCTTGCTGGACAGGCCGGATATCAGGCATGACTCGACAAGCATGACAGGGCTCGGGACGACATCCGGGCTCAAACAAATGCAGACGTCCAACAAACTGTAGCTCGGGTCCGAGGAGCGGCACATCCGATGTGTTTTACACATGAGGTCATACAACATCAGTCATCGGAGGGGTTTAAGCAAGTTAATATCAAACAATACGATGGAACGACTGACCCGCTTATATGGATCAACAATTTCCTTCTCCAAATTCACATGGCTCGAGGAGATGACCGACACACCATCAAATATCTACCATTGAAGCTTAAAGGACCAGCGAGGCATTGGCTCAATAGCCTGCCCGAGAACTCCATCGGCAATTGGGAGGAACTTGAGGATGCCTTTTGAGCCAACTTCCAGGGAACCTATGTTCGTCCTCTGGATGCTGACGACCTGAGTCACATGACGCAACAACCTGGTGAGTCTGCCAGGAAATTTTGCAATAGGTTCTTGACGAAAAAGAATAAAATCATGGACTGTCCTGATGCAGAAGCAATTGCCACTTTCCGGCACATCGTTCATGACGAATGGCTAGCACGACAGCACGGACATGACATACCGAAGATAATGGCGGCTCACACCTCCCTAATGACCCGATTCTATGCAGGAGAAGACAGTTGGTTGGCTTGCAGTAATCAGAATGGAGACCCATACACCTCGGAAGTGCGCGACGAGAACGGGGAGCCAAGACGCAACAAGAGCAACAAGCGTCGCCATAAAGGCAATAACATTGATGCCGATGAGGTGACTGTACATGCGGAGTTGAGCAACCAACGCAGCGGCCAGAAGAAGAAGCCCTTTAAAGGGAATAGGGACGACCCATTGCTACTTGTAAACTGCGTTGGGATTTTCCCCGAAGAGGAGGGGTGAAGCAGTACAGTACAGATAAGTATTCCCTCAGTGAGAACCAAGGTTATCAAACCAATAGGAGAACCAAGCAAATTCCCTTCGGCAGCACCTACACACACAAAAGCAAATATTTGCACCCAACACGGGCAAGAGGGTTTTCAATCCCCCTTGAACTTGTTACTTGCAAGGATTAATTCTGATAGTGATAGATAGATAAAAACAAAAGTAAAACAAAAAGTATGAAATTGCAGCAAAGTATTTTTGGTTTTAATAATATGATAAAATTAGACCCCGGGGGCCATAGTTTTCACTAGAGACTTCTCTCTCTCGAACACATAAAATACGGTGGTAAACAAATTACTGTTGGCAATTGATAGAAGTCGCATAGTTCTGATGTTATTCATGGCAATGATCACACATATAGGCATCACGTCCATGATAAGTAGACCGACTCCTGACTGCATGTACTACTATTTATCCACCAATTGACCGATATCCAGCATGCATCTATGGTATTAAGTTCATGACATGATGTAGACAAAGTAAACTCAATCAATACTATGATGCTATATGAACAATTTCTTTCCAGGACAAGGACAGCTTGAACAGCTATGATGCTATCTGAAGAATGAATAATCTCTACAACACGATGTGACCAGTGATGAACAGACTCGTCGCTACGCTGAACACAGTGCTCAAGATCAACAATCATCGTTGGGAGTTTGTAGGTTCCTTGGAAATTCTTGATGAAGCTCCTTCAATTCTTCCCAAGTGTTCATTGAGTTAGGGGGGCAAGTTTTTCAACCACGTGCGTGCCAGACCTTCCAACATCATGGTCAGGTAACGAGCACAGACCGCATCACTGACTTCCAACATATCCATGGCTAACTCATAACTCTCGATCCACTTAGCTGGCTCCAGATCGGCTGTATAATTAGGGACCTTGCGCGGACCCTTGAAATCAGGGGGCATATGCTAATTACGCAAAGCTGGCCCCAAGCATGGCGTCCCAATGGTCCTACTATAAATCCTGATGCTCCGGAGAGCTGGCTGGCTGAGGCGGGTGGGGACTGTATCGTAGGTTGAGCATATGTTGTTCCCGTGTTTCCCGCCCCTGCTCCCCGCATAGCACGAGCGGCGTCAATGATTGCCTATGCATCTGAGACCGCCGGTCGTTGCGGATTCGGGTGCAGCAACTGTTCCCTCTGTCATGGCGCACTGTTGGAGACTGATAACCCACAAGTATAGGGGATGAATTGTACCTTTTTCGATAAATAAGAGTGTACCCAACGAGGAGCTAAAGGTAGAACAAATATTCCCTCAAGTTCTATCGACCATCGATACAACTCTACACACACTTTAACGTTTGCTTTACCTAGAACAAGTATGAAACTATTTTGTAGGTGTGATGCTAGCTAGAACTACTTTGCAAGAATAAAACTACGAGTACTTTGTGAGATAATAAAAGTTAGTTGTTTAGTAAATAGATTTTTGTCACACAAGAAAGTTATTTGTCCCTAGGCAATCGATAACTAGACTGGTAATCATTATTGTAATTATACGAGGGAGAGGCATGAGCTAACATACTTTCCGTACTTGGATCATATGCACTTATGATTGGAACTCTAGCAAACATCCGCAACTACCAAAGATCATTAAGGTAAAACCCAACCAATGCATTAAGTATCAAGTCCTCTTTACTCCCATACGCAACAACCCCCTTACTCGGGTGTAAGTGGCTGTCACTCTAGCCACCCACCATAAAAGAATCATGAACATATTGCAACACCCTACAGCGGGGATCCCTCATGTTTGCGCGACACGGAGGGCACCGTAGGGCAGCACCATAATAAAATATACAACTCATACCAACCACGATCGTCGATTAGCCCATAGGACAAAACAGATCTACTCAAACATCATAGGATAACCACATATCATTGGATAATAATATATAGTGTTGAGCACCATGTTTAAGTAGAGAATTATAGTGGGAATAGAGAGGTTACACCGCTGCATAGAGGGGGAGAAAGTTGGTGTTGACGGTAGCAAGGTTGTTGGTGTAGATCGCCGTCATGATCCTTGTGGCGGCACTCCGGTGCCACCGGGAAAGAGGGGAGAGAGCCCCCTCCTTCTACTTCTTCCTTGGCTTCGCCCTAGATGGGAGGAGAGTTCCCCCTCTAGTCCATGGCCTCCATGGTGTTGGGGAACGTAGCATGCAATTTCAAAAAATTTCCTACGATCACGCAAGATCTATCTAGGATATGCATAGATGAGAGGGGAATAGTGTGTCCACGTACCCTCGTAGACAGAAAGCGGAAGCGTTAGTTTAACACGGTCGATGTAGTCGAACGTCTTCACGATCCAACCGATCGAGCGCCGAACGTACGACACCTCCGAGTTCTGCACACGTTCAACTCGGTGACATCCCTCGAACTCTTGATCCAGAAGAGGCTCGAGGGAGAGTTTCGTCAGCACGACAACATGGTGACGGTGATGGTCATGTGATCCGTGCAGGGCTTCGCCTAAGCACTACTTGAATATGACCGAAGGAGTAAACCATGGAGGGAGACGCCGCACACGGCTTGGAACAATTGGTGTGTCTCCAAGGGGTGCCCTGCCCACATATATAAAGGTGGGAGAGGAGGAGGCCAGCCACCAGGGGTGCGCCAAGGAGAGGGGAGTCCTACTAGGGCTCCAGTCCTAGTAGGATTCGGACCCCTTTTTTTCCTTCTCATGGAGGGGGAAAGCGGGAAGGGAGAGGGAAGAGGAGAAGGAAAGGGGGGCGCGCCCCCTCCCCTTGTCCAATTCGGACTCCCCATGGGAGGGGGGCGCAATCACCCCTTGTGGGATGCCTCCCCTCTCCCCTATGGCCCATGTAGGCCCATCACTTTCCCCAGAGGGTTCTGGTAACCTCTCGGTACTCCGAAAAATACCCGAGATGATCCGGAACCATTCCGGTGTCCGAATATCATCGTCCAATATATCAATCTTTACCTCTCGACCATTTCGAGACTCCTCGTCATGTCAGTGGTCTCATCCGGGACTCCGAACAAACTTCGTTCAGCAAAACACATAACTCATAATACAAATCGTCATCGAACGTTAAGCGTGCGGACCCTACGGGTTCAATAACTATGTAGACATGACCGAGACACCTCTCTTGTCAATAACCAATAGCGGAACCTGGATGCTCATATTGGCTCCCACATATCCTACGAAGATCTTTATCGGTCAAACCGTTATGACAACATACGTTATTCCCTTTGTCATCGGTATGTTACTTGCCCGAGATTCGATCGTCGGTATCCTCATACCTAGTTCAATCTCTTTACCGGCAAGTCTCTTTACTCGTTCCGTAATGCATCATCCTGCAACTAACTCATTAGTCACATTTCTTGCAAGGCTTATCATGATGTGCATTACCGAGAGGGCCCAGAGATACCTCTCCGATACTTGGAGTGACAAAACCTAATCTCGATCTATGCCAACCCAACAAAACACCTTCGGAGATACCTGTAGAGCATCTTTATAATCACCCATTTACGTTGCGACGTTTGATAGCACACAAGGTATTCCTCCGGTATTCGGGAGTTGCATAATCTCATAGTCAAAGGAACATGCATAAGACATGAAGAAAGCAATAGCAATAAAACTTAACGATCAATATGCTAAGCTAACGGATGGGTCTTCTCCATCACATCATTCTCCTAATGATGTGATCCCGTTCATCAAATGACAATACATGTCTATGGTTAGGAAACTTAACCATCTTTGATTAATGAGCTAGTCTAGTAGAGGCTTACTAGGGACACTGTGTTTTGTCTATGTATCCACACATGTATCAAGTTTCCGGTTAATACAATTTTAGCATGAATAATAAACATTTATCATGATATAAGGAAATATAAAGTAACAACTTTATTATTGCCTCTAGGGCATATTTCCTTCAGTCTCCCACTTGCACTAGAGTCAATAATCTAGTTCACATCGCTATGTGATTTAACACCAATAGTTCAAATCTTTATGTGATTAACACCCATAGTTCACATCACCATGTGACCAACACACAAAGAGTTTACTAGAGTCAATAATCTAGTTCACATCGCTATGTGATTAACACCCAAAGAGTACTAAGGTGTGATCATGTTTTGCTTGTGAGAGAGGTTTAGTCAACAGGTCTGCCACATTCAGATCCGTATGTATTTTGCAAATTTCTATGTCTACAATGCTCTGCACGGAGCTACTCTAGCTAATTGCTCCCACTTTCAATATGTAGATTGAGACTCGGAGTCATCCGGATCAGTGTCAAAGCTTGCACCAACGTAACTCTTTAGCACGAACTCTTTATCACCTCCATAAACCGAGAAATATTTCCTTAGTCCTCTTAGGTAACTAAGGATAACTTTGACCACTGTCCAGTGATCCACTCCTGGATCACTATCGTACCTCCTTGCCAAACTCATGGCAAGGTACACAATAGGTCTGGTACACAGCATAGCATACTCTATAGAACCTATGGCTGAGGCATAGGGAATGACTTTGATTCTGTTTCTATTTTCTGTCGTGGTCGGGTTTTGAGTCTTACTCAACTTCACACCTTGCAACACAGACAAGAACCCTTTCTTTGACTGATCTATTTTGAACTTCTTCAAAATTTTGCCAAGGTATATACTTTGTGAAAGTCCTATTAAGCGTCTCGATCTATCCCTATAGATCTTGATGCCCAATATATAAGTAGCTTCTGTCGGATCACGGGTTCCGGCAAAACCCTCAAGGTTCGAACACTTGGGTGCGCGCGAAGATTTCCTCCCTACCGATCTACGCCCTAGCTCGCTAAGATCTCGCGGACGAACTCGACGAACTCGCAACACAAAGACACAAGATTTCTACTGGTTCGGGCAACCGTTGTGGTGTAATACCCTACTCCAGTGTGGTGGTGGTGGATTGCCTCTTGGGCTGATGAAGAACAGTACAAGGGGAAGAACAGCCTCCTGAGGTTGAGGTGTTCTTGTGCTCAGTGTGTGGCTAAGGATTGGCTGAGGATCCGATCTCGTCTTTTTTTACTATGGTGGCTAGCTCTACTTATATAGGCCCTGGTCCTCTCCCCAAATATTGAGCGGGAAGGGAGCCAACAACGGCCAATTTGAAAGGGGATAGCTAGTACAAGCTATCCTGACAAAAGCGGTCTTCGCCTGCGAAAAGCTCTGGTGGTGACACCGTCTTGGGCTCCATGGTGACCTCCGTCCTGTTGTCCTGCTAGTCTTGGTCTCGTTGCACTGATATGGAAACCTTTGCTTGATGTCACGGTACTCTGCGCATGCGCTTGCCTCCTTAGAACCAAAGAGGAAACAAGGACGCTGCGCGCGCTGGCGCCCGCCTGATCTTGATCGTCATGGGTCACGTCACGAGAGCCTCGCGAGGTTTGCCCCACCTTGATTTCTCCGCTCCTCGCGAGGCAGCCTGGTGAGGCCGTTCCTGAGGAGGTCTTGCGTCGTCCGCCTCACGAGGCTTGGCCCCTCGCGAGGGTCTTGAATGCCTTGTTGATGAAGATGGGCCGTATAGGCCTGCTAGCATAGCCACGCCGTGCGCCGCAGGCAGGCAAGTCTGGGGACCCCCGTTCCCAAAACACCGATAGTAGCCGCCGGGCCCAAGGCGCGCTCGGGCTTGGCTTCGAGGCGAAGCCAAAGGTCAAGCGCGGAGCGCCGCGGGCCCCAAAAGCCCGCGGCCTTGGTCGACGCGTGGCGGTTGATTGGACGTGGGCGTCTCCGCTTCCCCACGCTGCCTCGGCAACTGCTTGACTTGACAAAAGGCTGGCGCGGACAACGCTTGCCTTCACTGTTCCCTTTCAACTTGCCTCAGATCCCCTTTCTCGCTCCTCGTTGCCGATACCTCCAGATCTGCTCCAATCTTGCTCCGCATGTGCGACTAATGGCGCCGCGCAAGGTCAAGCCCTCCTCGGCACCGACTTGGTACGAGCCAGCCCTTGAAGCGCCCAACATCACATAGAAGAGCCTAGCCGCCACGCGCTTGCTGACGGCGGGGGAGAGCAACGAGAGGGGGAAGACGAAGCTCCGGCTTGCCTCCGACGTGCCAGAGCCTGAGGGAAGCACCTTCTTCCCCTTCTTCACGAGCGGCATCGCCGCCGGGTCGGTTCCCCCTTTCTCTGACTTCTTCTATGAGGTCCTCGGCTACTACGGGCTGCAGGTGCTGCACCTTCATCCCAACTCCATCCTCCTCCTGTCCATCTTCGCCTACTATTGCGAGGCGTATCTGGGTGTGATGCCGTCCGTGGCTCTTCTGCGCCACTTCTTCTTCCTCCGTGTCAGCGACGGACACGTCTCCGGGTGTGCCAATTTCATCGCATCCGGCAAGGCCAACTCGATCTCGAACACCGGGAAGAGAGCCGACAACATCCGGGCCAAATGGGTCATGATGGATGCCAAGTGGGTCCACCCGCGCTTGGCATTGCCGACGGAGGCGCCCCAGTCCAACAAGAGGTGGCCTGGTGCAGAGCTCGCTGACGAGCGGGCGTCGTCGGTGTTGGAGCAGGTGATGACCGACTTGAAGCCGGGCAACGCCAAGGCGGCCAAAGTGACGGGGGCCATGCTCCTGAGGGAGTTCTTGACGCTGCGCGTTGCTCCACTTCAGGCGCGCACGCGCCCTTTGTGGAGGCTTGGAGATGAAGAAGACAAGACTCGCCTGAGGCCCGGGGCCCTGCCTGATGATGAGCTGACTGCTGTCTTGCGCCTCCTGGTTGGGGACAACCAGGAGTACCCGCCGAGCGCCTTCGTTCCTTTGTTCCGCCGCAAGGACTGGGAGCCGATCGTGGCCTCCAGGCCAACCTTTGACGCACGCGGGCTGGTGCCGCCGGCGCCCACCGGGGCTTCTGCCATGCCGAAGCCGGTGGAGCTGTCTTCTGACGAGTCTCGCGGGAGGGAGGAAGAGGAGGTGGACTCGGAGGCGTCCCCCGAGGAAATGGGGGAGACCTCCCCCTTTAGCAAGGCCGACCTCCTCCATGCCCTGCCAGACGACGCCGAGATTGACGCCCGCCAGGGGGAGGGGGAGCTGCCTCTCATCCCGACACGGGGTTGGTCGTCGCTGGTCTCCCGAGATGCTGCCTCCGCCTTGACACCACCTGGAGCTGCCTCCAGTCCTTCTGTTGCGCCGTCTTCTGCTCCCGGAGCCCGTGCGCCTACTCCTTGGGCTCCGACGCTTTCAGGTTTCAGGCTCCCCAAGCGGAAGGTGGACTATGTCGCGGTGGATCAGTAAGTGCTTCGAGCTTCGTCTTGCTTCTGCTTATACTTGCTATTTTCTAATGTTCACCGTCGGTTGATCAGGCCGGTGCCTTCGGCGAAGAAACGGAAGGAGGACTCAGAGGCCGCGCCCCTCTCTGCGGAGAAAGGGGGTGGCAGCACTCGTACCTCCCCAGCCCGGTCGCCCTCGCGAGGCCAAGAGAGACATCATCGGGAGGAGTCAGCCCCAATGGCCCCGCTGGCTCCGGAAGTGTCGGCCCATGGCTCGGCTGACGAGGTCCCAAAGGCTCTGGAACCCTTGATCCCCCAGGCCCAGGTGACAACGTCGCCCCCTCCTCCTGCCGCGCTCCTGGCCCAAGGTTCTTCTACCTCTGCCGTTATCTTGGAGCGTACTCTTTAGGAGATGACCCAGCTGCAGGCAGATCTCCTGAGTGCGGACCCGCGCCTGGTAGCCAGGCGCCTGGAGCTGGCCTCTGGCTGGCTTTACTCCGACTCTGTGGTTCGAGCGTCGCTGAGTCAGGCCGCGGCGACCTCCGAGAAGGAGAAGCAGGCCGCCGCCAACGCTGCAGCCGGTCACGAGGCGGCACTGAAGGACGCCAAGGCTGCCCGCGACCGCTGCCGAGAGCTGGAGGACGAGCTGAAGAACCTGCGCGACAAGGACGCCGAAGAAGCATGCGGCCGCCAGGTGAAGGAGGAGGAGATGAGGGCCCGGGAGGACGCCATCAAGAACCGTGATGCCGAGCTAGAGGAGTTGGAGAAGACGCAGGCTGCTGAGCGCAGCCGACTGGAGGAGCTGGAGCGGGAGGCGAAGGCGAAGGAGGCCGATCTTGACGCCAAGGCGAAGGTCCTTGCTGAGGACCGCGTGGCCTTTGCTGATCTCGAGGAGAAGGCTCGTGCGGCACTGAAGAAGCTCTACGAGAACGGCTTGGAGAGGCCGCTGGCTACCGATGAGGACGGCCCTGCCCAGCTGCTCCCCTTCTTGGTGAAGGCGCTCGAGGAAGTTGTGGAGGGCATCGGTCCCATGGCAGAGGCAGAGGCTCGTGTTCTTTCTTCAGCTGCGTTGACTCGCGTCTTCAGCGACCTGCACCTTCGTGACCCCAACGCTTGTCTTGACGAGCTGCTGGAGCGTGTGGCTGATGAACACTGCACAGCTGCCGCCGCAGCCGTGCAAGGTCAGGTGGAGGCCCTGCTGAAGAAGTTCCGCGGCTTTGCTTCCGCGCCCTTGACCTGGGGCGACACCACTGCTACAGCTCCGGCTGGTGACCAAGGCGAAGGCGACACCACCAAGGGAGGGGTGCCGCCCACGGTCATCGATGATGTTCAGGGGTGACCTGCGGCTCCTTTCCTGTTTTATTCCTGCAGCACGCATCAGGCCTCGTGGAGGCGTTAAACTTTCGCTTGATATTGTGAGAACAATATGTCTTGTAATATTTGCTTCGAGATTTTGCGATTTTCTTCCTATCTGCTTCGTGTTCTGCGTCGACAGAGCCCGGCCTCGCGCATACCTCAACCGCCGTTGGGCCGACCGGAGACCAGGACGGACCAAGGAGTGAGGGGCTACGTGACCAGTTAGGCTCTTGAGTCGCGATGCTCAGGAGTCCCCCTTGACGTGCAAACAATCTCCATACCTTTGTCCTCGCCGAGGCTCGGCTCGGGAGGGGCGCGCGACGACCAGGTCCGGGAGACCTGTTTGGGTGGCGTGCGCTTGGGCGTGACCCGAGCGCAGCCCCCAGGCCCGGGAGACCTGGTTGGGTGGCGTACGCTTGGGCGTGGCCCGAGCGCAGCCCCCGTGCCCAGCCCCCTCACGCGGCTCTCCCGAGGGGAGGCGTTGCGGTGAGGCCGGAAGCTGAGCTCTGGGACTCCCTGAGGTTGGTACGACCGTGAAGCCGCCCTCAGTTGTTTATCACCAGCGCGGAGCATAGTGCTTCCGCTTGTGCACGTGCATAGCCGCTCCTCGGCAGTGTCGACGGCCAGTGCGGAGCATGGTGCTTCCACTTGGGCGTGGGAGGGGGCTCCCTCTGAGGAGAGCCCCCGGGGCATGTACAGCCCCGCCCTGACACGTGGCTTGCACGACAGGGCTAGACGAGGTGTATATGGGCACTCGTGAGCCAGCGCGGGACTCACGAGGCGCTACCTCAAGGCGGGTTGCGCCTGGTCTTGGGTCTTTGATAGCTGTGTGTTCCTGCGAGACAGTTAGGTATAAGTGCTCTGCGTCCTCAGGTCCTGGCCCTCGAGCGAGCTCAGCCGCCACTGGTATGCCAGGTCGCGATGCTGTGGTCAAGGCCAGGGGGTGAGGGCTGGAGAGCCAGTAAGAGCTCCTGAGTCACGAAGCTCAGGAGCCCCCCTTTTAAGGCGCAAGCGTACTGTATGAGAGAGGGGTGGACCCATGGTAGGTGGCAATTGAGCAGGTGATAATCATAGGCAGATTAAGCATGGAGAGCGAACTAGCTTAGGTAAACGCAAGGGAGATACATGCACTGGGTCAGGACCGAGCGGCTTGGGGATGATGCAGCCCGAGGGGCGCCCCCAGCAAGGTAAGCTAAAGACATAAGCAAAAGGGGTACATGCCACAGGGACGGACCCACGCGGCCTGGGAATGATGCAGCCCGAGGGGCGCTCCCAGCTGAATGAACTTGGAAAATGTCACCTGGTTCTGTTGATGAAGAGATGTCGGGGCGGCTGAAGGTACGCGGTGAAGGGATTGCTCCTCACAAGCCACCGGGGCCCTGAGCCTCAGGAGGCTCTGGGGGCTCATGTGGTTTCTTGAGGACCATCTCCATCTCTGCCAGGACGGCATGGTGCCTGGCCTCCTCAGCTGCTAGGATGCGCCGCAAGTTGCGCTGATAGGTTGACGACACGCTCGGCAGGCCGAAAGGCATGCGAACGTAGCTGTGTGGTGGACCCTCGCAACGGCCCACGCGCGAAGGCCAGAAGAGCTCCTGAGAAGCGTCCAGTTGAGCCCTGGGACGTCGATGCAGACGCGCAGCCCGGCATCCTCGCTTGGATGGGGGGCTGCGCCTCATGAGCGGTGGTCGCCGCGCATGGCCCTTGCGTCTTGCAGTTCCTGAGTGGTCTTGGTGATGAACTCCTGAGCGGTGGGCGCCCCTCTCCCTGTGTCCTCCTGAGGGAAACGTGCCGTGAAGCACGCCTCCAAGTGGTGCCCTAGAGCCTCCCTCGTGATGTTGGCAAGGTCTGAGGCCCTCCAGAAGAGAGCCCCCAGCCCTGCCAGAGGAGGGCGCTGGGCGCGCCTTCCTATGCGATGGAGGGAGGCGCCCCTGGAGCAGGCGCTGATCCTGACGAGCTTCCAGCCGCGACGCCATCCTCCTGAGGCCCGGCACGGTGCAGCTGCTTCTTCTTCTTGGGGATGGCCTCCGGAGGGCCGTCGCCCTTGCTGTCGAGGTCGTTGATTGCTGCAGCTTGAAAGGCACGCTCGAGGGAGCACACCGCGTCTCTTTCTTCGCATGGGACCGTGATGATTCCGCCGCTTCCCGACATCTTGAGGACATTGTAGCCGTGGTGTGTCACCGCCATGAACTTGTCCAGGGCTGGATACCCAAGGATGGCGTCGTATGGCAGACGGATGTGCGCGACGTCGAAGTCGATGAGCTCGGTGCGGTCGTTCTTGCACTCTCCGAAGGTGACAGGGAGGCGGACCTACCCTATCAGTGTGGTGGAACCGTCGGTCACTCCTGAGAAAGGCTTGGTAGGCTGAAGCTGATCATATGGCACTTGGAGGTTGTCGAACGTGTCGACGGACAGGACGTTGAGCCCTGCGCCACCGTCGATGAGGGTCTTGGTGACTTGCACATTGCTGATGACTGGTGAACAAAGCATCGGGAGGGCGCCAGCGGTGGCTGCGCACTTGAGCTGATCTGCCGAGTTGAAGGTGATGGCGCACTGGGACCACCTGAGCAGGCGCGTGGCCTCAAGCTTGGGGAGGACTGCATTCACTTCACGAGCAAACTGTTTGAAGATACGCTGCGAGGCTGGGGCCTGGGCTCCGCCCGAGATGCAGGCGATAGCGCGCGGCTCCTGGAAGCCCCCTGCCACCTCGTCTTGACGGTGGTCGTCATTCCTTCTTGGCGGTGGCGGCAGCGGGGGAAGACCGGCGTTGCCCTAAGGGCAATCCTTACGAGGCTGGTCCCTCCAGGCGCCCTCGCGAGGATGATCTTGCCAGCGGTCCCCACGAGGCCGGTCGCGCCACTCCTTTGCGCGGGCCACGGTCGTCCCAGCGCCCGCCACCACATCCTCCTCCTCGGCTGTAGCCCCGATCGCCGTGCTCGGGGCGTCGACCGAAGCTTCCTTCACGAATGGCTCTGAGCTCTTGGCAGTCGCTGGTGTTGTGGGTGTTCAGGTTGTGGAAGGCACAGAACGGTCGGTTGCTCTTGGACGACTCGGGCTGGTCTCTGCCTCGCTTGGTGTCCGGCTCCGCTGCGAGCACGGCTGCTCCCTTGCGCTTCACGTCCTTGGCCTTGGCTTTCTTCTCCTCCGGGTCCGCAGCTGGCAGCTCGAGGAGGAAGAGGCGCCCCCCCCTCAGCTCTTGCGCACTTGGTCACCAGGTTGAACAGCTCCTGAGATGTGCACAACTCCTCGTGGATAGTGAGCTCTTCCTTCATCTTGACGTCGCGGACGCCATCATAGAACGCGGAGATGATGGCCTCGTCCGTCACCTTGGGGATCTTGAGACGAATGTTGTTGAAGCGCTGGATGAACTTCTGGAGGGTCTCCCCTAGTTGTCGCTTGACGCGGCCCAGGTCACCCGCGGCCGGCGGGCGGTCGTGAGTGCCCTGGAAGTTGGCGACGAAGCGGTCGCGCATCTCGTCCCAAGAGGAGATCGAACCTGGAGGCAGGTTCAGGAGCCACGAACGAGCGCCGTCTTTGAGTGCCATAGGGAACCAGTTCGCCATGACTTTCTCGTCGCCGTTGGCCGCCTCGATGCTCAGCTCGTAGAGCAGCAGGAACTCCGCGGGGTCGGGGGTGCCGTCTTAGCGAGGAGGCAGATCTGGCTTGACCTTGCCCGGCCAGGCGATGCTACGCAGCTCGGGGGTGAAGGCGCGGCAACCGGCCGTGGTCTCCGGGGCCTGTCTTGGAGGTGGAGCTTGGTCTTGACGCCCACGTGCCGCCACGGCAAGCGGCGCGGGGCCATGCCACGGCGGACGATCCTGGCGCCGCGGTGCGAGGAGCGGCGGAGCATTCTCTTGCGGCGGAGGGACTTCTTGACAGCTTCTTTCGTCACGCGCGGGTGCGGGACGCGGCGGGTCGCGTCGTGGGGCCGCGCGCCTTGGCGCCAAGGCGCCGTTTTCGGGCAGAGGCGGTGGAGGCGCTCCGTGAGCTACGTCGCCTGTAGCTGGCGGAGGGTGAGGCGGAGAGAGGGATGGCGCAGGGGAGCCCCCTGCGGCGTGGACGAATTCGGCTATGCGGTCGAACCAGTCCTCGTAGAGGTCGTCGACCGGGCGGTAGCGCAGGAGCTCATGCGCCATGAGGAGCGCGGCCCGTGCGTCCATGGGAGCACGACGAGCGTGGGACGAGGAACCGGCCGGGGTCAGCGATGGAGTGGCGGTGCGGCCTTCCCGCCGCACCGAGGGGTGCAGCGAGGATACTTGCTGCTCATTCCCCGCTGGGCCGGTGGCAGCGTTGGTGGCAGGAGACGGAGAACGACGAGGTGGCCCATCAATGGGAGCCGTCTGTGCGACGCGGGTGGCTAGGGCAGCCCGGCGCTCAGCACGAGCACGGCGAGCATCCGCCATGGAGACGACGGAGCAACTGGACGCGAAACAAAGGAAGGAAACTCCGGCGCACCCCTACCTGGCGCGCCAAATGTCGGATCACGGGTCCGGCAAAATCCTCAAGGTTCGAACACTGGGGTGCGCGCGAAGATTTCCTCCCTACCGATCTACGCCCTAGCTCGCTAAGATCTCGCGGACGAACTCGACGAACTTGCAACCCAAAGACACAAGATTTATACTGGTTCGGGCCACCATTGTGTTGTAATACCCTACTCTAGTGTGGTGGTGGTTGATTTCCTCTTGGGCTGATGAAGAACAGTACAAGGGGAAGAACAGCCTCCTGAGGTTGAGGTGTTCTTGTGCTCAGTGTGTGGCTAAGGATTGGCTGAGGATCCGATCTCGTCTTTTTTTATTGTGGTGGCTAGCTCTACTTATGTAGAACCTGGTAGTACAAGCTATCCTGACAAAAGCGGTCTTCGCCTGCGAAAAGCTCTAGTGGTGACGCCGTCTTGGGCTCCATGGTGACCTCCGTCCTGCTGTCCTGCTGGTCTTGGTTTCATTGCACTGATATGGAAACCTTTCCTTGATGCCTCGGTACTCCGCGCTTGCGCTTGCCTCCTTAGCACCAAAGATTAAACAAGGACGCTGCGTGCGCTGGTGCCCGCCTGATCTTGATCGTCATGGCTCACGTCACGAGAGCCTCGCGAGGTTTGCCCCGCCTTGATTTCTCCGCTCCTCACGAGGCAGCCTGGTGAGGCCGCTCCTGAGGAGGTCTTGAGTCGTCCGCATCGCGAGGCTTGGCCCCTCGCGAGGGTCTTGAATGCCTTGTTGATGAAGATGGGCCGTACATGCCTGCTAGCATAGCCACGCCGTGGGCCGCAGGCAGGCAAGTCTGGGGACCCCCGTTCCCAGAACACCGACAGCTTCACCAAGGTCTTTCATTGAAAAACTCTTATTCAAGTATCCTTTTATGCTATCTAGAAATTCTATATCATTTCCAATCAACAATATGTCATCCACATATAATATTAGAAATGCTACAGAGCTCCCATTCACTTTCTTGTAAATACAGGCTTCTCCAAAAGTCTGTATAAAACCATATGCTTTGATCACCTCATCAAAGCGTATATTCCAACTCCGAGATGCTTGCACCAATCCGTAAATGGATCGCCGGAGCTTGCCCACTTTGTTAGCACCTTTAGGATCGACAAAACCTTCTGGTTGCATCATATACAACTCTTCTTTAAGAAATCCATTAAGGATTGCAGTTTTGATGTCCATTTGCCAGATTTCATAATCAGAAAATGCGGCAATTGCTAACATGATTCGGACAGACTTAAGCATCGCTACGAGTGAGAAAATCTCATCGTATTCAACACCTTGAACTTTTCGAAAACCTTTTGCGACAAGTCGAGCTTTGTAGATAGTAACACTACTATCAGTGTCCGTCTTCCTCTTGAAGATCCATTTATTCTCAATGGCTTACCATCATTGGGCAAGTCCACCAAAGTCCATACTTTGTTCTCATACATGGATCCTATCTCAGATATCATGGCCTCAAGCCATTTATCGGAATCTAGGCTCATCATCGCTTCTTCATAGTTCGTAGGTTCGTCATGGTCTAGTAACATGACTTCCAGAATAGGATTACCGTACCATTTAGGTGCGGAACGTGCTCTTGTTGACCTACGAGGTTCGGTAGTAACTTGATATGAAGTTTCATGATCATTATCATTAGCTTCCTCTCTAGTTGGTGTAGACATCACTGAAACTGATTTCTGTGATGAACTATTTTCCAATTTGAGAGAAGGTACAATTACCTCATCAAGTTCTAATTTCCTCCCACTCACTTCTTTTGAGAGAAACTCCTTCTCTAGAAAGGATCCATTCTTAGAAACAAAGATCTTGCCTTCGGATCTATGATAGAAGGTGTACCCAACAGTTTCTTTTGGGCATCCTATGAAGACGCACTTCTCCGATTTGGGTTTGAGCTTATCAGGCTGAAGCTTGGTCACATAAGCATCGCTACCCCAAACTTTAAGAAACGACAGCTTAGGTTTCTTGCCAAACCACAGTTCATACGGTGTCATCTCAACGGATTTAGATGGTGCCCTATTTAAAGTGAATGCAACTGTCTCTACTGCATAACCCCAAAACGATAGTGATAAATCGGTAAGAGACATTATAGATCGCACCATATCTAATAAAGTACGGTTACGACGTTTGGACACACCATTACGCTGTGGTGTTCCAGGTGGCATGAGTTGTGAAACTATTCCACATTGTTCTAAATGAAGGCCAAACTCGTAACTCAAATATCCGCCTCCACGATCAGATCGTAGAAACTTTATTTTCTTGTTACGATGATTCTCCACTTCACTCTAAAATTCTTTGAACTTTTCAAATGTTTCAGACTTGTGTTTCATCAAGTAGATATACCCATATCTTCTCAAATCATTTGTGAAGGTCAGAAAATAACGATACCCGCTGTGAACCTCAACACTCATCGGCCCGCATACATCAGTATGTATTATTTCCAATAAGTCGGTGGCTCGCTCCATTGTTCCGGAGAACGGAGTCTTAGTCATCTTGCCCATGAGGCATGGTTCGCAAGTATCAAATGATTCATAATCAAGTGATTCCAAAAATCCATCTGCATGGAGTTTCTTCATGCGCTTTACACCAATATGACCTAAACGGCAGTGCCACAAGTATGTTGCACTATCATTATTAACTTTGCATCTTTTGGCATCAATATTATGAATATGTGTATCACTACGATCGAGATTCAATAAACCATCCACCTTGGGTGTATGACCACAGAAGGTTTTATTCATGTAAACAGAACAACAATTATTCTCTGACTTAAATGAATAACCGTATTGCAGTAAACATGATCTA
The DNA here is from genome assembly GCF_002575655.3 of Aegilops tauschii subsp. strangulata. Taxonomy (NCBI): domain Eukaryota; kingdom Viridiplantae; phylum Streptophyta; class Magnoliopsida; order Poales; family Poaceae; genus Aegilops; species Aegilops tauschii. The sequence goes on from NC_053039.3 coordinate 477,442,203, forward strand.
ATCATATTCATGCTTAACACAAACACCAAATAACATTTATTTTAGGTTCAACACTAATCCTGTAGGTAGAGGGAGGGTGCGATGGTGATCGTATCAACCTTGGAATCACTTCCAATACACATCGTCACCTCACCCTTAACTAGTCTCTGTTCATTTTGCAACTCATGTTTCGAGTTACTAATCTTAGCAACTGAACCAGTATAAAATACCCAGGGGCTACTACGAACACTAGTAAGGTACACATCAATAATCTGTATATCAAATATACCTTTGTTCACTTTGCCATCCTTCTTATCCGCCAAGTATTTGGGGTAGTTCCGCTTCCAGCGACCATTCCCTTTGCAGTAGAAGTACCCAGTTTCAGGCTTAGGTCTAGCTTTGGGCTTCTTTATAGGAGTGCCAACTTGCTTGTATTCTTCTTGAAGTTCCCTTTCTTTCCCTTGCCCTTTTACTTGAAACTAGTGGTCTTGTCAACCATCAACACTTGATGCTCTTTCTTGATTTCTACCTTCACCGATTTCAGCATAGCGAAGAGCTCGGGAATCGTTTTCGTCATCCCTTGCATATTATTGTTCATCACGAAGTTCTAGTAGCTTGGTGATAGTGACTAGAGAACTCTCCCAATCACTATCTTATCTGGAAGATTAACTCCCACTTGATTCAAGCAATTGTAGTACTCAAACATTCTGAATACATGCTCACTGGTTGAACTATTCTCCTCCATCTTGTAGGCAAAGTACTTGTCAGAGGTCTCATACCTCTTGACATGGGCATGAGTCTGAAATACCAATTTCAACTCTTGGAACATCTCATATGCTCCGTGGTGTTCAAAACGTTTTTGAAGTCCCGGTGCTAAGCCGTAAAGCAGGGCACACTAAACTATCAAGTAGTCATCATATCGAGCTTGCCAAATATTCATAACGTTTGCATCTGCTCCTGCAATAGGTCTGTCACCTAGCGGTGCATCAAGGACATAATTCTTCTGTGCAGCAATGAGGATAATCCTCAGATCACGGCCCCAGTCCACATATTTGCTACTATCATCATTCATTTTATTTTTCTCTAGGAACATATCAAAAAACATAGGGAGCTATAACGCGAGCTATTGATCTACAACATAATTTGCAAATACTATCAAGACTAAGTTCATGATAAATTAAATTTCAATCAAATTACTTAAGAACTCCCACTTAGATTGACATCCCTCAAGTCATCTAAATGATACGTGATCCAAATCAACTAAACCATGTCCGATCATCACGTGAGATGGAGTAGTCTTCAATGGTGAACAGCTCTATGTTGATCATATCTACTATATGATTCACGTTCGACCTTTAGGTCTCCAGTGTTCCGAGGCCATGTCTGTACATGCTAGGCTCGTCAAGTTTAACCCAAGTATTCCGCATATGCAAAACTGTCTTGCACCCGTTGTATGTGAACGTGGAGCCTATCACACCCGATCATCACGTGGTGTCTCAGCACGAAGAACTTTCATAACGGTGCATACTCAGGGAGAACACTTATACCTTGAAATTTTAGTGAGGGATGATCTTATAATGCTACCATCGTACTAAGCAAAATAAGATGCACAAAAGATAAACATCACATGCAATCAAAATATGTGACATGATATGGCCATCATCATCTTGTGCCTTTGGTCTCCATCTCCAAAGCACCGTCATGATCTCCATCGTCACCGGCTTGACACCTTGATCTCCATCGTAGCGTCGTGGTCATCTCGCCTACTATTGCTTCTACAACTATCGCTAACGCATAGTGATAAAGTAAAGCAATTACATGGTGTTTGCATTCCATACAATAAAGCGACAACCATAAGGCTCCTGCCAGTTGCCGATAACTTTTACAAAACATGATCATCTCATACAATAACGTGTATCACATCATGTCTTGACCATATCACATCACAACATGCCCTGCAAAAACAAGTTAGACGTCCTCTACTTTGTTGTTGCAAGTTTTACGTGGCTGCTACAGGCTTCTAGTAAGAACCGTTCTGACCTACGCATCAAAACCACAACGGTGTTTCGTGAAGTTTGCTGTTTTAACCTTCAACAAGGACCGGCCGCAGTCAAATTCAATTCAACTAACGTTGGAGAAACAGACACCCGCCAGCCACCTTTATGCAAAACTAGTTGCATGTCTGTCGGTGGAACCGGTCTCAGGAACGCGGTCATGTAAGGTTGGTCTGGGCCGCTTCATCCAACAATACCGCCAAATCAAAATAAGACATTGGTGGTAAGCAGTATGACTATCACCGCCCACAACTCTTTGTGTTCTACTCATGCATATCATCTACGCATAGACATGGCTCGGATGCCACTGTTGGGGAACGTAGCATGCAATTTCAAAACTTTTCCTACGATCACGCAAGATCTATCTAGGAGATGCATAGCAACGAGAGTGGAAGAGTGTCCACGTACCCTCGTAGACCAAAAGGAGAAGCGTTAGTTTAACGCGGTTGATGTATTCGAACATCTTCACGATCCAACCGATCAAGCGCCGAACGTACGGCACCTCCGAGTTCTGCACACGTCCAGCTCGATGACGTCCCTCGAACTCTTGATCCAGCAGAGGGTCGAGGGAGAGTTTCGTCAGCACGACGGCATGGTGACGGTGATGGTGATGTGATCCGCGCAGGGCTTCGCCTAAGCACTACATGAATATGACCGGAGGAGTAAACCGTGGAGGGAGACGCTGCACACGGCTTGGAACAATTGGTGTGTCTCCAAGGGGAACCCTGCCCACGTATATAAAGGAGGGAGAGGAGGAGGCCGGCCACCAGGGGCGAGCCAAGGAGAGGGGAGTCCTACTAGGACTCCAGTCCTAGTAGGATTTGGCCCCCCTTTTTTTCCTTCTCATGGAGGGGAAAGAGGGAAGGGAGAGGGAAGAGGAGAAGGAAAGGGGGGCGCGCCCTCTCCCCTAGTCCAATTCGGACTCCCCATGGGAGGGGGGCGCGACCACCCCTTGTGGGCTGCCTCCCCTCTCCCCTATGGCCCATGTAGGCCCATCACCTCCCCGGGGGGTTCCGGAACCTCATGGTACTCCGAAAAATACCTGAAACGATCCGGAATCATTCCAGTGTCCGAATATCATCATCCAATATATCAATCTTTACCTCTCGACCGTTTCAAGACTCCTCGTCATGTCCGTGATCTCATCCGGGACTCCGAACAAACTTCGTTCAGCAAAACACATAACTCATAATACAAATCGTCATCGAACATTAAGCATGCGGACCCTACGGGTTCGAGAACTATGTAGACATGACCGAGACACCTCTCCGGTCAATAACCAATAGCGGAACCTGGATGCTCATATTGGCTCCCACATATTCTACGAAGATCTTTATTGGTCGAACCGTTATCACAACATACGTTATTCCCTTTATCATCGGTATGTTACTTGCCCGATATTCGATCGTCGGTATCCTCATACCTAGTTCAATCTTGTTACCGGCAAGTCTCTTTACTCGTTCCGTAATGCATCATCCTGCAACTAAGTCATTAGTCACATTGCTTGCAAGGCTTATCATGATGTGCATTACTGAGAGGGCCCAGAGATACCTCTCCGATACTTGGAGTGACAAATCCTAATCTCGATCTATGCCAACCCAACAAAACACCTTCAGAGATACCTGTAGAGCATCTTTATAGTCACCCATTTACGTTGTGACGTTTGATAGCACACAAGGTATTCCTACGGTATTCGGGAGTTGCATAATCTCATAGTCAAAGGAACATGTATAAGTCATGAACAAAGCAATAGCAATAAAACTTAACGATCATTATGCTAAGCTAACGGATGGGTATTGTCCATCACATCATTTTCCTAATGATGTGATCCCGTTCATCAAATGACAACACATGTCTATGGTTAGGAAACTTAACCATCTTTGATTAACGAGCTAGTCTAGTAGAGGCTTACTAGGGACGCTGTGTTTTGTCTATGTATCCACACATGTATCAATTTTCCAGTTAATACAATTCTAGCATGAATAATAAACATTTATTATGATATAAGGAAATATAAAATTACAACTTTATTATTACCTCTAGGGCATATTTCCTTCACATGGCGGCGGAGGGGCGGGAGCCCCTCCGAGATTGGATCTATCTCTCTGTTCTGTTCTATTTCGGCATGTTTTCTGGCCTTTCACCATTTCTTAACTATCTGGAGGTCCGTAACTCCGATTGCACTGAAATTTTAACATGATTTTTTTCCGGATATAAGCTTCCTTGCGCCCGAAGAAGATCCCCAACTGACTTACGGGCTGCCCACTAGGCACCACCATGCGCCGGGGGGCAGGCACGCCCTGGTGGGTATTGGAGGCCCTGGTCCTCCATTTGCGTTGATTCTACCTCCTAAATATCACATATATTCCAAAATAATTCTTCGTAAATTTTTATTGCGTTTGGACTTCCTTTGATATGGATATTATGTGAAACAAAAAACATGCAACGAACATGAACTGGCACTGGATCAATATGTTAGTCCCAAAAAATAATATAAAATGTTGCCAAAAATATATAAAAGTTGTATAATATTGGCATGGAACAATAAAAAATTATAGATATGACGGAGACGTATCAGATACCACTGGTAATTCAGCATGATGACTCGTCCTGCGACTCTGATGAGGAGTGGAATGAAACCAATACTGACTATGGGAGTAATTTGCCTGGTGGGTGATTGCGGTTTTTAGCATCTCAATAGCGTTTCTGGCCTTGATTTCTATCGGGCTATTTTAGGTAATCGGAATCGCAACGAGATTGTGAGTTGCTGCAAGCACATTATCAATTGGGTTGATATAATGTCCCACGGGAGTCTGGAAACGATGAGGTGGGTGCTGGACTGACGACTGCTGTTGAGCCGGCAAGTGTTGCTGAGCTAGCGGAGGTTGCAACTAGGTTGTGTTTGGAGGTATAGTCAATTGGGGTATGACAGGTGCCACACCTGGCGTGCCGGTACCTGTCCCTGGGACGGGTGCATCTCGCGGTGTATCAAACAAATGTGTAAGCTCAAAACCTGCCGACAGCGACTCTGACGCCTCCTTTGGTGTACCGTAGAATTCTCGTTTTGACGGAGTCGCGCACTGTCGGAGACCGCTGGTGATTCAGTGTGACGACTCCTGCTGCGACTCTGATGAGGAATGGAATGAAGCCGATGCGGACTATGGGAGTAATTCGCTTGCTGGGTGATTGCGGTTTCTAGCATCTCTATAGCGTTTCTGGCCTCGATTTCTATCGGGCCATTTCCGATAATCGGAATCGCAGCAAGATTGTGAGTCACCGCCAGCACATTATCAACTGGGTTGGAATAATGACCCGCCGGAGTCTGGAAACGATGAGGTGGGTGCTGGACCGGCGACTACTATTGAGCCGGCGCTGGCTGCTGCTGCTGAGCCGGCGGAGGTTGCAACTGGATTGTGTTTGGATGTACAATAAATTGGGGTATGACAGGTACCTCACCCATCATGCTGGTACCTGTCTCTAGGACGGGTGCATCTCGCGGTGTATCAAACAACAGTGTAGGCTCAAAACCTGCCGGTAGTCGACTCTGATGCCTCCTTTGGTGTACCATTTCTTGTTTTGACAGAAACTGAGATGAAACGCCTCTGCTTTCAAGCACTCGGTTTCGTTAAGAATGTGGGCCTGTGTCTCCGCCATGTGAATTTTTTCTGCTTTAATATCCTCCTGGATCTTGGCCATCTGCTCACGAAGCTTCGTAACCTCTATGTTTGGCCACGTTCTCTGTGGTGACTGGAGCTGCCAAAAGAGTGCCCAGAGCAGTCATCAGTTCCGCCAACGCCTGAGCTGGCGTTTGGCCTGAGCCGGCCACTTCGGAAGATGGCGTCGAGGTACCAGCCGCCACTGCGACACTAGCCGTCATGGAGTTCTGAGCCATCGTAGTCCTGGCCGTGTTCTTATTTCCTGCCATGTACACAGTCGTGCGGTGAGCGGCTCGAAAACCTCTGGATCGATCTCGTCATCAGAGTAGCCCCCCAGTGTGTCATCGAAAATCCGAAGAATTTACTCAGTGTCTCCAACCGAGGACTCGCCATCCGAGTTGACCAGCGTGTTACTGCCGGACGCGGAACCACCTGACAGGTCGACTCCTTGAGTGAAACCATCAAAGGCATGGATCCTGTCAGGTCTTGCCTGGCCAGGTCTGGTCCGGCGCTCCGGCTCGACGGGGTCGGAGATGATGTCCAGCGCGGTACCACATTCGCCTATCGCGCCGATGAAGACGTGGATTTTGCTGAAGGGGACTTGGTATCCGTACCCAATTGAGTCAGCCTCAGGACCACAACCTGAGTTATTGATGTAGAGCTTGTCGCGGCGACTCTTCATCATCCATCTGATCACATATCCCTCGATTCCTCGGAGAGCGCCCTTCAAGAACTCTACACCATAGTTCGGTGGCCCCATGGTGGGCGCCAACTGTCGTGGTTTTGTCATGGCAGATGTCCTCATGAAAGGACTATGTCTTGAGGCCATCACAACTAGGTGGTTGCTTGAACGGGGTTGATCGGGAACGAAGGACACGAGTTTACCTAGGTTCAGCCCCTCACGATGGAGGTAAAAGCCTACTCCTGCTTGATTGATATTGACGATGATCTCAATTACTTGGGTGCGGATTCGCTAACCTAGCTTTCAAAAGAATGCAACTTAGTCTTTTCGTCCTAGCGGCTCCCCTTTATATAACAGGTTGAGTCCCTAGGTTTACAGGAGATTCCGGGCAGTACCGCTAACCCGTATCCTACTCTAACTCTTATCCTTCTTGCCTTCCAAGTTAGGGAACTTTCTCCACTTGGGCCTACTCCGCGAGCCGGCCCATTGGTTTCCTTCATGAGCCAGTCTTTTGTCGGGTCTCACTTTGGGCTCTTAGCCCTTCTTGTCTTAACTTTATAATGACCCGGAAGTGAAGTGACTCATGGAGCCTCTATCCTCCTGGCCGGGTCAAACTCCTGTCGGGTGTCATCGTGGGGAACATCCCCAACACCACGGATGGGGAAGCTCTGCCTGGTTCTTCAGATCTGAATAGGAGGAAGAAAGGAGGAGGAAGGAGGAAGAAGGCTCAGGCGTGGGTGTGCTTATCAAGAAAGAGACAAAAGGGTCAAGACGTGAGAGGAGGGAGAGGGGGGGGGGGGGGGGGCAGGTGGGGTTGGTGGGTCGCGGCTAGAATGCGTGAGCGCTGGAACGAACTAGGGGGCACACGGGTTGGCGACCCGGCGTGGGCGCAGGTGGAGAACCAGACGGGCGCAGGAGTGCTCCTTCCTTTTTTGGGAGAGCGCTCGCTCCCGTGAACGGGAACCAGCTAGTCACGCCCTAAGAACATTGGGAGCCAGCCAAGGCCTCAAACAAGGCGGCCACCGAACACACATGGCATAAAAACATGTTTATATTTTCTCGATTTTTTATTTTTTGTTTTACTTTATATGATTACTTTGATTAAAGTTGTCGATTTTTATTTCTTGAAACCTTTTTAATTTTTTTTGCTTTTCCTATCCTTCAGATACATGAAATTTATTTTTAGATAAACAAACAATTACTTCAACACTCATGAACATTTTAAATAAATAAACCATTGGTCTCAAATAAATTGATGTTTTTAAAATACATGACATTCTTTTGGGCGGTCACGGATTATTTTGGGGAAAATAATGAAAAATGTAAACACATATTGCATGAAAGGTAGGTTTATATGGCACCAAATAGTTCTGTCACTTTATTGAAATTATTTCTAAAAGTAGGCTAAACATGTTTTACATGTTGGACTTCTTTGAGCACACACACATTTTTTTCGTAGCCGGTGAAACATATTTGAGAATAAACTTATTATATGAAGTGTTGTTGAGATACTGTATCATAGACTCACTTTGTAACCAAACATATTTACAAATCATTCTTTTTAATTTATAAAAATATAAACATAGATACATATATTTTTGGGTAGGCATGCACATGTATATTACTCCCTCTGTTCCCTAATATAAGACATTTTAGCTTTTGCTTGATTCCTATGTATCTAGACATATTTTAGTATGTATGTTCACTCATTTTAGTATGTATGTAGTCAATATTTTTAAATAGCTAAAATGTCTTATATTAGGGAAATGAGGCAGTATAATTTTAGAATAAAGAAAACCCATTTATTTTATTCTACACATGCTAAATAGGACATGTATTGTAAGCCAGGTCCACCACCACCCCATGTGTATGGTGTCGGTGTCAAAACAGGTGGATCTCGGGTAAGGGGTCCGGAACTGTGGACCTTGAATCGATGGGGAACAGTGGACGTGAGAGGAGGGAGAGGGGGGGCAGGTGGGGTTGGTGGGTCGCGGCTAGAACGCGTGAGCGCTGGAACGAACTAGGGGGCGCACGGGTTGGCGACCAGGCGTGGGCTCAGGTGGAGAACCAGACGCGCGCAGGATCCTTCCTTTTTCGGCTGTCCTAGTCGCGCGCGGGAGTGCTCCTTCCTTTTTTGGGAGAGCGCTCGCTCCCGTGAACGGGCACCAGCTAGTCACGTCCTAAAAACATTGGGAGCCAGCCAAGGCCTCAAACAAGGCGGCCACCGAACACGCATGGCATAAAAACATGTTTATATTTTCTCGATTTTTTATTTTTTGTTTTACTTTATATGATTAGTTTTATTAAAGTTGTGTTTTTTTATTTCTTGAAACACCTTTTATTTTTTTTGCTTTTCCTATCCTTTAGATACATGAAATTTATTTTTAGATAAACAAACAATTACTTCAACACTCATGAACATTTTAAATAAATAAACCATTGGTCTCAAATAAATTGTTGTTTTTAAAATACACAACATTCTTTTGGGTGGTCATGGATTATTTTGGGGGGGGGGGGGAATGAAAAATGTAAACACATATTGCATGAAAGGTAGGTTTATATGGCACCAAATAGTTCTGTCACTTTATTGAAATTATTTCTAAAAGTATGCTAAACATGTTTTACATGTTGGACTTCTTTGAGCACACACACATTTTTTCGTAGCTGGTGAAACATATTTGAGAATAAACTTATTATATGAAGTGTGGTTGAGATACTGTATCATAGACTCACTTTGTAACCAAACATAATTTACAAATCATTCTTATTAATTTATAAAAAATATAAACATAGATACATATATTTTTGGGTAGGCATGCACATGTATATTACTCCCTCTGTTCCCTAATATAAGACATTTTAGCTTTTGCTTGATTTGTATGTATCTAGACATATTTTAGTATGTATGTTCACTCATTTTAGTATGTATGTAGTCAATATTTTTAAATAGCTAAAATGTCTTATATTAGGGAAAGGAGGCAGAATAATTTTAGAATAAAGAAAACCCATTTATTTTATTCTACACATGCTAAACATGACATGTATTGTAAGCCAGGTCCACCACCACCCCATGTGTATGGTGTTGGTGTCAAAACAGGTGGATCTCGGGTAAGGGGTCCCGAACTGTGGACCTTGGATCGATGGGGAACAGTGGACGTGGGACACGATGTTTACCCAGGTTTGGGCCCTCTCTAAGAGGTAAAACTCTACGTCCTGCTTGATTATATTGCTTGTGTATAAGGGGGTTACAGAGTAGATCTACCACGAGATCAGACGAACTAAACCCTAGCTAGTAGGATGGTGTTTGTTCTTCTAGCCTCTACAGACTAAGCCCCCTAGTTTATGTAGACGCCAGGGGTACTAGGGTTTACAGATAGTCGGTTACACGAAGGAAACATCAGACCATTCATCATGACTTGGGGTGCACTTCAAGGCATGAGAAGTCTTCAGTCCGGATACGGTGCGGCCCAACAGTCCGACCCATGAGAGATAGGCTAGCCTCCCGAGGACCCCCTAGTCCAGGACTCCCTCAGTAGCCCCCGAACTAGCCTTCAACGTCGGCTTCTCAAATCTCCCAAGTCTGCAGGCTCCGGCTTGCAGGCGAGTTCCTTTTTTCCCGAATACTTAAAATGATCCTCCTCCAGTTAAGCCTTCGAATGGTACTTGATTCAGTTCGGCCACACGCCGAGCCATATCTGGGCTCCGAACTATCTACTTTACTTAGCCTTGAAAGGTGACCATTCAAATATGAACAGTATCTTTGACTGACAACTTTAGGAGAAGGGTCGCGTCTGGTCATAAACATGAAGACTCAATACATGACTCGAGGTCGCTCCCTTGATGACACGTCCCTTCAAGGTGGAGATAGTGTTCCATTTTTGAAGGGATTTGATCAATGATTCATAGCATCCCACTCGCACATAACACTACGAGTATATCGGGAAGAGGCGAGGTGGGCTACACATTTACATCACTCTTGGTATTACAACCGCCTATAAAAGGGAGAAGCCAAAGTTATCCCTATGAGCCTTCCTCCTCCTCTTGCCACAATCTTTCCCAATGCACAGAGCTAGAGCGCCCCAACCCATATTTCCACCAAGTCAAGTTCGGCAATGGCCGGATCTGGAGCAAAAGGCAAGTGGGAGGCCTCGTGTGTCACCAACAGTGACATTGAGGACCTCAAGCGGGGAGACTTCCTTTCCCCCAACATTGATCATCAGGCCCTGGAGGAAGGCCAGGCCATGCCGACACCCCATGCAGGCGAACGGGTGTTGTGTGTCCCCCACTTTACCAGGGGACTAGGCTTTCCCCTTCACCCGTTCGTTCGAGGGTTGATGTTCTACTACGGACTCGACTTCCATGACCTGGCTCCGAACTCCTTCCTCCACATCTCCACCTTTATCATCATTTGTGAGGCCTTTCTTCGGGTCCATCAACACTTCGGCCTATGACTGAAGGTTTTCAATGTGAAGCCGAAGATCGTCGATGGCCATCATGCGGACTCCAGGGGTGCCATGGTGAGTAGGCTCTCCCGAATTGAATGGCCGGAGGGTGTGTTCATAGACACGGTCAAGATCTGGCAGAAAGAGTGGTTCTACATCACAGAGCCCCGCGAGGCGAACTGGGCAGCTATTCCAGATTTTAGATCCGGACCCCCGACGAGGTTAACCTCGTGGACCAGAAAAGGCCTTGACTGGGAACCCGTCGCTGAGGTGAAGGCACTGCAAAAGCGTGTCACCAGTATGATAGAGGCGGGAGTCGCACTGACCAACATGGTTCAGATCATGCTCCACCGCAGTCTGCTACCTTGCCAACTCCGGGACACCCCGATGTGGTCCTGGAAGCCCGAAGACCCCCGCACCGTGCAGTATTTCCATGACACTACTCGTGATAAGTTGTGGAGAGCGCTGTTTAAGCCGCAAGAGTCTTGGCTGGCCGAGAAGTAGGACATGGGCCTTGACGCCGAGACCCCTCCCAAGGAGGTAATGTGACACCACCCTCCCATGCGTGGGGATTTTTGCCCTTTCATTACGGATCTCAGTTCCTTGTCTCTTATTTCCCCAGGATTGGCTGAAGAAGGCTGTGAATATGGGCTGTCAGGCCCCACTGTCAGAAGACCCTATGTCTGCTCTGCTGGGCGAAATGCTGATAGTGGCACCTTACAAGGCGCCGGAGAAAAAGAAGGATAAGAACCCCACAAAGGGGGCCAGAGAGGGCCTCCACCAACGAGTCTCTCCGGACACGAAGTCCAGGGACACCCTCGCCCCCTCCACTCAAGAGGGGGACCAGGAAGAAGAAGAAGAAGAAGAAGAGGAAAGCAACTATTCCCGCCCCAGGAAGAGGGCAGTACCGGCGGAGGCCAAAGGGGAGCGCCCTTCTCCAGCTCCAAAGAATAGGGACAAAGGGAAGCTGGTTCTGCTCGATGACAGTTTGGACTCCGACAAGGAATCTGCGGCCTCCGAGAAGGTCCCAGAGAAGGTTCCCAGGGTCAAGCCTCACACCGAAAGGTGAAAGCCCGAAAACTTGTCCGGACGTGGATTTTGCTAACCCATTACTAAAAATATATGTCTTTTTACATTGCAGCCTGCTGCGCGATCTCCCGATGACCAGATGTCTGAGGACACTTCCCCGCCAACTGACCTGGCAGAGAGTGGAGGCGCATCGGGTGCCGCACCCCCTCCGGCCATTGATGAGCCCGGAGAAGTGCTGTCCTAGAGGACTCCGCCCGTGCCGAACACCGGGGAGGGGGGGTGGCGATATCACCATGGCAGAGGTTAACACTTCGGCCGCCGAAGACAAGGAGAAGGAGCTCGAGCAAGTCAAGCCTTCTCAAACGACGGCTCCGGCACCTATTCGGCCCCCCGAAGCATCCCAGACGTCTCCCTCCGAAGGGGGAGCGGGGGCCCCGCCGTCAGCGCCGAACACCGGGAGCCGGGTCACGGTGGAATGGCCGGACATGTTGGTGGAGGATGTGAAGAGCTCCTCCATCGCCGCAGAATACCGGACCCTGATGGATGCGGTTTTGCAAAGCGTTTGATCCGTTCATAGCAGATTAAAAGATGCCTTTGGTGGTCTGTTAACAGGCTTTGACGTAAGCAAAGTAATGCTTTCTCTTTGTAGAAGTGTGTTTTATAGATAGAACGTTAGCGATGGCTTCGGCCTTCGGCACCCTGGTTATATATATATAACCAGGGTGCTTGCTACGTATTTGCAGGCTTCGGCGCTAGCAGCAGCAGTCAACGCCGCCAAACTGGCCGAAATGAATCGGAAATTGAAGGTTTCCGATGAGGAGCTCGACCTTGTCAACAAACGGTACGACGAGGCACGAGGTTAGTATATTTCTAAACTGTGGTTCCTTGATGTTCTTTGTCGAGCAAAGAATTCGGAGTTATCCCTAAGGGAGAAACTATTTTGCAGCTACCGCCGCGGAGGTTGAAAGCCTCAAGGCCGAACTGCTGCAAGCCAAGAAGGCAGCGGCCGAACAGGCGACTGCCGCTCTCGCTTCGGTGAAGACCGAACGCGAGAAAAATGAGGCCAGGGTGGCCTAAGTGCAACAAGAGCTCAAGGATGCCATCACAAAAGGTGAAGGCCTTGGGCAAAATAATAAGGAGCACGCCACCACGTTGGCGAACATGAAGACGGTGATCCAAGAGGCACGGTCGGAGACGTGGAGTGCTCGGGAGGAGCTCCGGCAAGTGAAGCAATTTGCCAATGGTAAGCAGTACTTACTACAGAGTGTTTTAGGCGGCCAAAGATTCAAGTTGCTCACCCGGGTCTGGCGTTCCGCAGGCGCCTTTACGGAGCTCCCAAGGAGTGCGGCCGACGTTGTGAGGCATTATGCGACTCGGGAGGGTGACGCTGAGTTGAGGCTATTCTGGGCCCAATTCCAGACGCATGAGCACCCTCCCCTCCTCGTTAATCAAATGAAGCAAATGATGGAGCTGCACTGCATGGCGGAGCCGGCCATGAAGGATCTTTTTGTCCAGCTATGGCCTGCCGAGCCCATACCGACCAGCTACTTCGGTCTGGTGGCCAAGCTGTGTGATGCCTCTACTCGTATCGGGGCCATCAAGCGCTCTGTATGAATCAAGGGGTCTCGGATGGCATTCTCGAAGACAATGGTGCATTGGCTGAAGATCAAGCCTGTCGAGTTTGCCACCGGTCCTCCGCCAACTGGGAAAGAGCATAGGCGCCCGAAGCTATACTTTGCCGCCGTGATGGACGGGGCTCGGGCAGTGGAAGCGTAGTGCTCCAAGAATGTACTCCTTGAGTAATTGCGTCGTTATGTCTTAAACTTTGATCAAACCTTTATGCCATTATGCGGTTGTTTTTGTATGGTTTATCATACTTGTGTGTTTGCGTATTTTAATTTTGACTCATGTGCGGCCGATTTATACTAAAAGTTACTAGTCCTCGGCTTCAGCCCCCACGTAGATGCTACCATGGGTGTTTCATCCTCCGTACTGTAACCCTTAGCTGACGGCTCGGTGCCCGAGGGCGGTAGTGTAGGAGGGGAACGAAGCAATCAGACTATGCGGCGTTATTACCTTCACTTAGCCATAGGAGCTTGACTGTGGGGCTGGTAACCAGCCCCAGGTGTGGTGAGATGTTGGGCGAACCTTAGGGACGAACATCGCTCACTTGATTTTTTCAAAGATGAATCCTTCGTATTACACGGTACAATCGCTAACGATTCTTGGTTTGAAGACCAGTCATCGGATCGCCGACTATTTCTTGCCTATTATGACAGTCAGTTTTCGGCTTTCTCCACTGAGGTACTTAACCGAACTAGGCGGAAGTACAACTGGAGCTCTTCTCCCTTTACCTTCTTAGCCGAACATGCGGAACGTAAGAAGGCAAACACAGGAGTGGGGCAACCCAACTATTGACCCAAGACATAAGTCGGAACCGGTGCATATAATGCAATATCCGAGACACCGAACATAGTGAAAAGTGAAAAAGGTGTCGGTCTTGAATGTATAAGGTGAGCGTCTAGGCCAAGCCCCCGGTCTAATAACCGGCATATGAATAAAATCCGAAGTGTGTAACAATTTATTGGGGCACATTCGAAGAGCAAAAATGAACAATCGGGAAAAATACAGCATAAGGAATTATAAGGCAACCGCAAAAAGGTTTTCTTTATTTCCAATAAGCTCATGACGTCTAGCCGCACAGTTCGACCTGCCGAACAATACATCGGATAGGGATACATTTATAAAAAACATAATTTTACAGATGGAAGGTTTACGCAGGGCCTCGTTGTGTGGGTTGGCACCCGACCTATGCCCTACTGCACGTCTGCGCCTTTGCTTCTGCTGAGAGGGACAACTTTGTTTGAGGGTTGACCCATGACGAGTCCTTGACAGGGAGCTCTCGAGAGGTTGCTAAGTTGGTGGGTCTTGAAGCCGGATAGGTCCTAGATGCTACCTGTACATCGTCTGAAGACACGTTGTTCCATAGTGTGATCGAACCGAACTCTGGGTTGAGGCCCCATAGCTGCCCATGGAGGTTTGAACGCGAGGTTGTGGCATCGAAGCACATGAAAAACACTCCTGTAGTGGGCAGGCCATGGGGGGCGTATTCCTATGTGCGTCGAACGTAGGAAGGCCCCTTGGCTAGAGATGTGCCCCGTGTTCGTTGGTTCGCTTCACGCACCTTGCAGGAGAGGAGGCACTTCGGCCCGTCGTATTCGGCCGCCAAGGCCGTAGTGTTTTCCTCCGTCCGAAGAGAGCGCTCTGTATTGACTGTAATGATGCCTCTTGGAGCGGGCATCTTCAACTTGAGGTAGGCATAGTGCAGGACGGCGTTGAAACGCACGAACGCCGTTTGGCCTAGGAGGGCGTGATAGCCACTGCAGAAGGGGGAGATGTCAAATATCAAGTCTTCACTCCAGAAGTTATCCGGAGAGCCGAATACTACTTCCATGGTAAGAGTGCCGGAGCAACGGGCTTTGATGCCGGGGATCACCCCCTTGAAGGTTGTGTTGCTGGGTCAATTCCCATTTTCCGAACTGTATCTTCATAGATCAGATTAAGGCCGTTGCCTCCGTCCATTAGGACTTTAGTGAGCTGGTAGCCATAGATAATAGTGTCAAGGACCAAAGCCGCTGATCCTCCATGATGGATACTGATCGGGTGGTCCTTACGATCGAAGGTGATCGGATATCCCGACCATGGATTAAACTTCGAGGCAATAGGCTCTAAGGCGTAGACATCTCGTAGTGCGCGTTTCCTCTCCTTGGGTATATGAGTGGCATAAATCATGTTCACTGTTTTAACCTCAGGAGGGAATTATTTTTGGCCTCCATTATTCAGCCTGCGAGGTTCCTCATCGTCCTCGCTGCGTGGGCTTTTGCCTATGTCCTCGGCTGTGACTATGCCGGCCTGCTTGATTACCCACCAATTACGGTTGGTGTGGTTAGCGAGCTTGTCTGAGGTGTCGTAGATCTGGCACGGCTTATCCAGGATAGCGTCTAACTTAGTGGGTCTGTCCTGGTTCCCTTTGGAGGGCATCTTCCGCGGTCCGGGCTTAGAGTTGCGGAATCCGGCATTTACTGCCATATCATCGGGTCGACACCGTTATGTCGGCGTTTAGTTTTGTTACGCCTTGGCTTTCCATTGCCATCTGATACGTCTCCAACGTATCTATAATTTTTGATTGTTCCATGCTATTATATTATATGTCTTGGATGTTTAATGGGCTTTATTATACACTATTATATTATTTTTGGGACTAACCTACTAACCGGAGGCCCAACCCAAATTGCTGTTTTTTGCCTATTTCAGTGTTTCGCAGAAAAGGAATATCAAACAGAATGAAACCTTCGGGAGAGTTATTTTTGGAACAAACGCAATCCAGAGGACTTGGAGTGGACGTCAAGAAAGAAACGAGGCGGCCACAAGACAGGGAGGCGCGCCTCCCCACCCTCGTGGGCCCCTTGTGGCTCCCCTGACCGACTTCTTTTGCCTATATATACTCATATACCCTGAAAACATCCAAAAGCACCACGAAACCCTATTTCCACCGCCGCAACCTTCTGTACGCGTGAGATCCCATCTTGGGGCCTTTTCCCGCGCTCCGCCGGAGGGGGAATCGATCACGGAGGGCTTCTACATCAACACCATAGGCTCTCCGATGATATGGGAGTAGTTTACCTCAGACCTTCGGGTCCATAGTTATTAGCTAGATGGCTTCTTCTCTCTCTTTGGATCTCAATACAAAGTTCTCCTCGATCTTCTTGGAGATCTATTCGATATAACTCTTTTTGCGGTGTGTTTGTCGAGATCCGATGAATTGTGGGTTTATGATCAAGATTATCTACGAACAATATATGAATCTCCTCTGAATTCTTTTATGTATGATTTGTTATCTTTGCAAGTCTCTTCGAATTATCAGTTTGGTTTGGCCTACTAGATTGATCTTTCTTGCAATGGGAGAAGTGCTTAGCTTTGGGTGCAATCTTGCGGTGTTCGATCCCAGTGACAGAAAGGGAACCGATACATATTGTATTGTGGCCATCGAGGATAAAAAAGATGGGGTTTATATCATATTGCTTGAGTTTATCCCTCTACATCATGTCATCTTGCCTAATGCATTACTCTGTCCTTATGCACTTAATACTCTAGATGCATGCTGGATAGCGGTCGATGTGTGGAGTAATAGTAGTAGATGCAGAATTGTTTCGGTCTACTTGTTGCGGACGTGATGCCTATATACATGATCATGCCTAGATATTCTCATAACTATGCGCTTTTCTATCAATTGCTCGATAGTAATTTGTTCACCCACCGTAATACTTATGCTATCTTGAGAGAAGCCACTAGTGAAATCTATGGCCCCGGGTCTATTTTCCATCATATAAGTTTCCGATCTATTTTATTTTGCAATCTTTACTTTCCAATCTATATCATAAAAATACCAAAAATATTTATCTTATTATCTCTATCAGATCTCACTTTTGCAAGTGGTCGTGAAGGGATTGACAACCCCTTTATCGCGTCGGTTGCAAGGTTCTTATTTGTTTGTGCAGGTATGAGGGATTTGCGTGTAGCCTCCTACTGGATTGATACCTTGGTTCTCAAAACTGAGGGAAATACTTACGCTACTTTGCTGCATCACCCTTTCCTCTTCAAGGGAAAACCAACACATGCTCAAGAGGTAGCACCATCCCGGACTTCCGAAGTGCCGGGGTCTTCTGGGTTGGTGCTTCTACGAGCCAACCAGCTATCTTCGCCTGCGCAAAGGCGGGTTATAAGGGAGGTAAGGGCTGCCATTGTCCTCGGCTTGTCCTGGCTGAGCTGGCGAGCGAGCCATTCGTCCCGGATACTATGCTTGAATGCAGTGATGGCTTCGGCGTCTGGGCAGTATACTATTTGATTCTTTTTGGTTAAAAACCTATTCCAAAACTGTCGGGCCGACTCGCCGGGCTGCTGGACCACATGACTCAGGTCGTCGGCATTCAGAGGCCGAACATAGGTGCCTTGGAAGCCAGCTCGGAAAGAATCCTCGAGCTCTTCCCAGCTCTCGATGGAGTCTTCGGGGAGGCTGTTCAGCCAATGCCGGGCCGGTACTTTAAGCTTTAGTGGCAGATATTTGATGGCGTGGAGGTCGTCTCCTCATGCCATATGAATGTGCAGAAGAAAATCTTCTATCCACATGGCCGGATCTCTAGTTCCATCATATGGCTCGATATTCATGGGTTTAAACCCTTTCGGGAATTTATGCTGCATCACCTCATCGGTGAAGCACATTGGGTGTGCGGCACCCCTTATCCGGGTCACGTCGCGTCGAACTTCGGAATCCATTCGTGCCCGGCATTGATCGCGAGCTCTATCATTTCGGCCGAGCCATGCTTGGTATCCGCTTCTTCTTTTGGGAGGGTAGTCTCTTGATCCATAAATGGACCTTGATTGACCCGCTCTAACGGTCATGTTGTGTCGCAGATCGTATTGATATGTTGGTTGTGCCGCCTCCTTGCCTTTATGGCGAGGGGGGCTGGTGGGTATTCGGGCTCTCCAGCCGGCCTGTCTCTTCCTCGGGTGCGGTCAGGCTCGTCGCCTTGAGTCTGTCTAGGCGGTACGAGCTCGAGGGCCTCGTCGTCGAACCGTGGCAACAATTTGCGCTTGGGGTAGCTCTTTGTCTGTCGCTCATAGCCGTACCCTTCTTCTGCTTCTAGGACTTTCGTCCATCTGTCATTGAGGGTGTCTTGTTCGGCCTTTATCTGTTGCTTCTTCTTCTTCAAGCTTCGCACAGTAGCTAATAGCTGTTGCTTGAACCTCCTTTGCCCTAATGGATCTTCTGGGATGATAAATTCCTCAGGTCCAAGGTTGACCTCCTCTTCGGAGAGGGGCATATAATTGCTGTCTTCGGAATCATTGGGGTCCTCGGGAGTATGTTGACCCTCATGCCCCTCTAAGCCATCCTGTTGGTGTGTGGGGGTGGGGTCGCCGAGGTCTTCCGCATTGTCCGGGGTGTCGCCTTTTGCGGTGCCCATGTTGCTTTCCCTGCTGCGTCGCCCCTTGGAGCGTCGGCGTTGCCTCCGGTGCTTGGGGGGGGTCCTCTCGAGGGTTACCATCCCTTCTGGGGTGCCGTCCCCATTGGCGCCGTCGCCGTCGTCCTTGGGGGTGTCCACCATGTAGATGTTGTAGGTGGATGTGGCCGTCCATCGACAGGTGACGGGAGGGGCCGTGGCCTCACCATGGTCATCCATGTCATCAGCCTCCTCGGAGGCATAGTCTAGCATGTCGGTTAAATCCTCGACCATGGCTATTAGGTGGGTGGTGGGTGGGACGTAAAATTCCCTGTGGCCTATCTCAAGGCTCTGCTGAGCGTGAGCCGAGGACAGATCATCGGCAATTATCATAGTCTGGATCCAATCGAGCGCTTCATTTAACAGAGCGAGGCTAACCGGATTGGTGGAAGATGTTTGTTCGGAGCTGACCTTCGTTACGATAGTGGGGAGGGGAGTGAGTCTGGTCAGGGTGAGATCCTGGTCTTCGGACGTTGTTCGTGGGTCTAAGCCCGCCGCCGGATCTATAGCGAGTCCGGCTGGGGCTGCCTCACACTCTTCGGGCGTCGAACTCCCGTGAGGGCTCAAAACCGGATCCTCGACGAGCAGGGGGGGGGTCCGTACGGGATTAATTCCTAGTCTTTGGATGTAAGGGCCGTGCTCAAGCTCGAGGCTGATAGTGCGGTAAGGGTCGATCCGGAGATCAGATCGGAAAGAGGCGTCGAAGTTGAAGCTTCGGGAGCTGTGGTGGTCCCAGGTGAGGCTGAGAAACCAGTAAAGATCAGATCGCCCCGAGCGTCGGCGACGTATTCGAACTAACCAAACCTGTTCTGATGCTTGGGGGCGAGCTATCGACCAGGTTAAGATGACCGGCCGAGTCGGCGTGCAAGACAACGCTACCGAATGCGAAAAGTTGCCCGGGGATGAAGATGTCCCCGGTGCTAATGCCATCTCCGATGATCATGGGAGCCATCGACCCTTCGGCGATCCAATAGCGGAAGTCTCAATGAAAGCACCAATGTCGGTGTCAAAACCAGCGGATCTCAGTAGGGGGTCCCGAACTGTCACTACTAGGGAAAACCCTAGTAGTAGTGCGGGTTTTGATGCTATCAGCAGCCCGGGTGGCCGCGCTACTACTACAACGCTATAGCTAATTGTTAGTAGTAGCGCGGTATGTCTCCGCGCTACTACTACTGAGTATATCAGTAGCGCTTTTCTGGCATGCGCTATTATTAAGGAGCTGTAGCGCTTTTCTGTCCCCGCGCTACTGCTGCATCTTTTATCATTTTTTCCTGCTGGCCCCTGATGTAGAACAGTGCCCCGTTTCAATAAACTGCAATTTCACATATACCAGATAACAATATCATTAACCACAATGCCATATAGTCATACAGTAGTCATACAATATCATAAAGCATTATAGGTATTCATATATAGTCAACATGCATCCTCACATGAATATAGCATATATGAATAGCAGTACTAGGTAGTCTTACAGCCACACATATATAGCAGTTCTACTAGGTATATATAGTCATACAGCCACACACACATATATAGTTCTAGATGATATCGACGATGATCATCATCCTCAAGCCTCGGCGGTGGGTGTTCCTGATAGTAATTAGGATGGCTTGTCCAAAACGACGATTCTTGCCAACGAGAAAGCTCTTTCACCCAACTGAGTTTAAGTGTGTGCGACCGTCCATGTCCACCCCGTACGTACAGGTGGTGACGGAGCCCCTTGTCGGTGTCAAAACCGGCGGATCTCGGGTAGGGGGTCCCGAGGTGTGCGTCTAAGGTCGATGGTAACAGGAGACAGGGGACACGATGTTTACCCAGGTTCGGGCGCTCTCTATGGAGGTAATACCCTACTTCCTGCTTGATTGATCTTGATGAATATGAGTATTACAAGAGTTGATTTACCACAAGATCGTAATGGCTAAAACCCTAGAAGTCTAGCCTGTATGATTAGGATCGCCCCTATGGACTAAACCCTCCGGTTTATATAGACATCGGAGGGGACTAGGGTTGTACAAAGTCGGTTACAGAGAAAGGAATCTTCATATCTGGACGCCAAGCTTGCCTTCCACGCCAAGGAGAGTCCCATCCGGACACGGGTGAGAGTCTTCGGTCTTGTATCTTCACAGCCCATCAGTCCGGCCCACATTACATAGTCCGTGCGCCCGAGGACCCCTTAATCCAGGACTCCCTCAGTAGCCCCTGAACCAGGCTTCAATGACGATGTGTCCGACGCGCAAATTGTCTTTGGCATTGCAAGGCGGGTTCCTCCTCCGAATACTTCAAAGTAGTCTTCAAACACAGGAAATGTGTCCGGTCCTGCAAAAGAAGTACCACACACAACCGCAGAGAGTATAATATTTCACGAGTCCAATCTGCTGACAACTTTTTGTAGCGTGACATCACGTTGCTGCCCGGTTATTATTTCAAACTGTTTTTTATCCTGCCGCTCCACGCTTCGAGATGCGGTTTCCATTGGCACGTCTTATTGCAGCAGAGATCGTGTCCCTTTATTACGGGATTCTCATCAATACGGGCGTGGGTAATCCAACCGTGCCGTCTGATATTCTTGGGAATAGGCGAGTTTTAAGGCGAGTGGGGAGGCGCTTGATATTCACTGCCTTTATAAGGAGATAAGGATTCCTTTCCTTCACCCACGCCTTCTCTCTCTCTGCCCCCCCATTCTCGAGGTCCAGCGCCCAAGTTCTCATCTTTTCCGCCTCAAAAAAGCACTCCGACCATGTCCGGATCCGGAGCGCAAGGCAAGTGGATGGCCTCCTCCGTCAAGGAGAAGGACATCACCAAGCTTCGGGAGGCCGGGTACCTGGCCAAGGAAATCGCCCACCGGCTTCCAGCCAAGGCGCAAATCATCCCCACCCCGAAGCCCAATGAGAGGGTGGTGTTCATCCCCCACTTCGTCCGCGGGCTAGGGTTTCCTCTCCACCCTTTCGTCCGCGGACTCATGTTCTACTACGGGCTAGATTTCCATGATCTAGCCCCAAATTCCTTCCTCAACATCTCGGCATTTATCGTCGTGTGCGAGGCCTTCCTCCGCATCCCACCCCACTTCGAACTTTGGCTCAAGATTTTCATTGTGAAACCGAAGGTGGTGGATGGTCAACACGCAGAGTGCGGAGGCGCCATGGTGAGCAAGATGCCCAACGTCACATGGCCCAAAGGTACCTTTGTGGAGACCGTCAAAGGGTGGCCGCAACTGTGGTTGTATATCACAGAGCCCCGCGACGCCACCTGGGCCGCAGCTCCCGAATTTAAGTCCGGAGCCCCAATGCGGCTCACCTCCTGGCTAGAGAAGGGCCTGAATTGGGCTTTGTCGGACGAGCTAACAGCGCTGCAGACACGTATCCAGAGCATGGTGGACAAGAACATCAAGCTCGTCAACGTGATCCAGGTGATGCTAGTTCGCCAGATCCTTCCATGCCAGAGCCGGACTTGCCATTTGTGGGAGTTCGATCCGGCCGAGCACCAGACCTTGCAACGGTTCTACGGAACTACGCACGAAGACATCTAGAAGGTGCTCTTTAAGGGCAACGAGACGCGGCTGGAGACGACAGAGGACCGTGGGCACAACCTGACCCATCCCGCCAGTTCGGCAAGGCTTTTCGTGTTTTCAAGGTGTATCCTTTACTCATATACTCAAGGAAGATGCCTAAGACTCCCTTTTTTTTCAGGGCTGGACGAAGAAGGCGGAGCGGATTCAGTGTCAGGCTCGGCTGCTCGAGGAACCAGCCATCCCGCTCCTGATGAAGATGCTGGTTCCGGCGCCCTACCAGGCGCTGGAGAAGAAGGCCAAGAAAAAGGCCAAGGAGACCCGAAGTGGCCTCCGCCGCAAGGGTGCTTCAGACGTGACGTCCGAAGACACCAAGACTCACTCCTTCTCCACCGAGGACGGCGAGGAGGAGGAGGAAGAATGCAAACCCCCACCCCCCTGAGGGGGAAGGAAGAAAAGGGCAGCCTCCACAAATCTGGAGGTAGAGGCGTCCAAGAAGGGGAAGGTCTCCCTCGCGGATAACTCTGCGTGGGACATCGATAGCAGCCCCGAGCGCGCCCCCGGGATAAGCCCCTGGCCGAATCATGAGTACTCAAGGACCCTGACGCATCCATATATCCAGCCTCTTTACTTCATTGTTTTAACATGTTGAATCATGCACTTGCAGTCCGGCTCGTTCCGAACTCGAGCGATCCTCATCTTCGGGGAATTCGCTGGATCCGAAGGTGATGGACAGCGGGTCCCTTCCGGCGGCCTCCTCTCCCAGGGCCATGGACGACACCGAGGTGTTGTCCCGAAGGATCCCAGACCAGGGGAAGAGATACGAGGCCGTCAGGGCGGTGCCAGAGGGTGAAACCTCAGCCGCCGGACACATGGGGGAGAAAATCCCCATGGAGACTGGCGATGGGGGCCATATCCAATTCGGCCCCTAGCCAAATACTATTCCGGAAGCCAATATGGCTCCGTATTCGGGCAAGCAGCTTCCTTTGAAAGAAGGAGGTGCGCCTATTCCGCCGGTGACCTCTGTCCAACTAGAGGCGCCAGACACTCTAATGGAAGCGCTGTGAAGTGCTTGCATTGTTGAGGAACACCGTACCCTTATGGGTACAGTGGTTGAGAGGGTTCAGTCCATTAAGAATGGATTGACCGAAGCCTGCACCAGCCATCTAACAGGCTTTGAGGTAAGCGACACAATTATGTAAGAAGAATGTTATAGTGTAGACAGTAGCCCCTGAGACTCTGTCCGGTGTTCGGAAAGAAAAGCCGGACAGAGGATCAAATGAGTTTCGCAAGGGACTAACCATACATGTCTAGGTGAATAAGCAGGCGTCGTTGCTGACTGCAACCTCTCACACTGCCGAAGTCTCCGGACTGAAGCAAAGTCTGGAGCGGGCCGAGGAAGAACTCGGCCGTGTGAAAAAGCAGCTGGAGGACAAGCAAGGTATGCCACGACCTGCTGTATATTCAGAAAGGATAAATGATTTGTGTTGACCAAAGTGCCATGACATTTGTTAGGAGCGGCGACCGAGGTAGAGACCCTCAAGAAAGCGCTGGCCGAGGCCGAGGAGAGAGCTGCCAAGGAACAAGCCGCCCGCGAAAAGCACGAGGCCAGGGTCGGTGAGGTCCAGCAAGAGCTCCAGGACGCCGTGAAGAAATGCGAGTCCTTGGAGCGCGATATTGCGGCTCAAGAGACCGAACTTGCCAAGGCTCGCCAAAGCGCACAAGATGCCCAGGTTGAAGCCCAGGGTGCTCCGGATTTGGAGTTCTCCAGGGGCATTTGCGGCGCTGCCGCGCAGAGTTTCTGACGCTCCGGAATTCTTCCGAGCCGAAGAGGGGACCTCAACAGAGAAGCTGTTCTGGTCACAATACCTTGCGCCAGAACATCCGGTGCCCTTTAGCGATCAGCTAAAACAGCTAATCGAACTGCATAGGGTGGCCGAACTAGCCATGAAGGACTTGATAATCCGGCTGTGGCCTGCCGAAGCCATACCCAGCAGCTGCTTCGGGATCGTGAAGCGGCTGGTCAATGCCTGCCCCCGGCTTGACGCCATCAAGCGGTTGGTCTGTATCGAAGGTGCGCGGATGGCCTTCGCCCGTGTCAAAGTGCAGTGGGCGAAGATGAATGCCGTCAAGCTTGCGACCGAGGGACCGCCCGAGGGCAAGGAGCACCGCACGCCCGAGCGATATTTTGATGATGTCTTGGAGGGATCCCGCATTGTAGCAGAGCAGTGTGCGAAAGATGTAATCTTTGAATGAATACATTCATATTATCTCGCCCTGTATTATGAAACAAAGTCGATATGTAATATAATGCTTGTTATTTATTATTATTTGAAATTTTACCTCCTATGCGGCCGTTTTTATGAAATCTGAGAGTTGGCCAGTCGTCGGCTTCAGCCCCCACGTAGGTAGTACGGGGGTGTTCGGGATGGAATCTAAACACTCTTGATCCAATTGTTTGGTCCTTGAAGGAGGTGTTTAGCGCAACGAACGAGGCAATCGGACTATGTGGCTTTATCACCCTCACTTAGCCATAGGAGTTTGACAATAAAAATGTAGGCGCAGCCCCTAGTTAGCATTTAATCCGGACTAGGGTGCTGTAAACACCTGATTAGACTGAGGCCGATCCGTCGCATAATGCGGAAAAAATCGCAAAAGATTTGTAACCTCCGAACAGCTGACCGGCTCACGCCGCATCATGACAGTCAGTTTTCGGCTTTCTCTACTGAGGTGCTCATCTGGATAAACCAGGACACAATCGCAGTAGTTCTCCCTTTACTACCATAGCCGATAGAGTGGAACGTAAGGTAGTAAGCACAGGAGCCGGGCAACCCAACTATTGACCAAAGACATGATTCGGAGTCAATGCATATAATGCTGAAATTCGGGGCACCGAACTGTACTGTAAAAGTGTTCGGACTTTGTTGCCATAGTATGGAGCGTAGTGAAGCCCCTGGCCAATTAAAGCGTACCAAAGTATACGTCTGCAATCGACAAGAATAGCAAAATAAAATAAAATTGTAAGCTAGTGCCACATCAGTTGGGCCGCGAACAGTTCTTGTTATAATTTGATTGATACGTCAAAACGTATTTGTACAAATAGTGCGATAAGCAACCTGGCTATTTAACATGCCAAGACCAAGGAGGAGCTGCGTGCGGGTCCTGAAAACAGGTAGGACGATCGTCGAAGAGACCACCTAGAAGTTCCCTTATACGTCAATGCTTCTTGCCATCTTGGTGTATCTACCCTTCAAAAGGACCGATGATCAGGCCGTCAGGAAGGGCCTGTGGAAAATAAACCTGAAAGGGATGAAAAAGAAAAAGTGAAAGTATGTGTGTCCAGGGGAGGTCGAGCCGTATTATGGACCACAATCTAGTTATGCCTCTGTCGATGCCCATGGTATTTTGAGTGCGTAGTTATGTACGCGCAGTACGAACGCCGCCGTTTGGTCGGGACTGGGACGGAGGCCAAATTGCTAGTTGAGCTCTTGACGAGCTGGACTGTCCTGCTGCAGAGTAGTCTGGACTCGTTTGACAGTGTCCGGGAGCTTGGGCGCCGAATTAAGGTTCTGTTTGAAAAGGCCGCTCTGTACTTCTGCCGCTGGGGCCGCGGTGTGCTCCTCGGTATGGAGGGAGTGCTCCGTGTTTCCATTAACTGTTATGACACCGCGTGGTCCGTGCATCTTGAGCTTCAGATAAGCATAGTGTGGCACCGCATTGAATCGAGCAAATGCGATTTGTCCGAGCAGTGCGTGATAGCCGCTGCGGAAGGGGACGATATCGAAGATCAATTCTTCTCTTCAGAAGTTGTCCGGGGATCCGAAGACAAACTCCAGTGTGATTGAGCCCGTACAGCGGGCCTCTACACCTGGTATGACTCCTTTAAAGGTAGTTTTTGTGGGCTGATCCTTGAGGGATCGATGCCCATTTTGCGCACTGTATCCTGATAGAGCAGGTTTAGGCTGTTGCCGCCGTCCATGAGGACTCGCGTGAGATGGAATCCATCAATGATTGGGTTGAGGACCGGTGCGGCTGAGTTGCCATGACGGATACTGGTCGGATGGTCCCTGCGATCGAAAATGATCGGGCAGGACGACCATGGGTTGAACTTTGGGGCGACTGGCTCCGTCGCGTAGACGTCCGTGAGCGCGCGTTTGCGCTCCCTCTTGGGGATATGGGTAGCGTATATCATGTTCACCATTTTAACTTTGGGGGGGGGGGACTTCTTCTGTCCTCCTGTGTTCGGTGGATGGGACTCCTCGTCATCGTCCTCGCTTTGCGAACCCTTCTCCTTGTTCTCGGCATTTAACTTGCCGGTCTGTTTAAAAAGCCAACAGTCTCTGTTGGTGTCATTGGCTGGTTTATCAGGGGTGCCGTGGATCTGACATGGACGATCGAGTATGCGGTCCAAGCTGGATGAGCCTAGATTGTTTCTTTTATATGGTTTTTTCTGCTGGCCGGACTTGGAGCCACTGAATCCGACGTTGACCGCTGTGTCATCGGTATTGTCACCGTTGCTTCGGCGCTTGTGCCTGTTGCATCGGGGCCTACCGTTGCTATTTTTGGCTCGGAGGTGCCAGCATCGCTTGCAGTGTTATTGCTACGGGCTAGCCAACTATCCTCACCTGCACAAAAGCGGGTCATGAGTGCCGTGAGGGCTGCCATGGACTTCGGCTTTTCTTGGCCGAGGTGACGGGCGAGCCATTCGTCGCGGATGCTATGCTTAAAGGCCACTAGGGCTTCGGCATCCGGGCAGTCGACGATCTAGTTCTTTTTAGTTAGGAGCCTAGTCCAGAATTTCCTGGCTGACTCTCCGGGCTGTTGAATTATGTGACTTAAGTCATCGGCATCTGGAGGTCGTACGTATGTACCTTGGAAGTTGTCGCGGAATGTATCTTCCAAGTCCTCCCAGCTGCCAATAGAATTTTCAGGCTGACCGTTTAACCAGTGCCGAGCTGGCCCCTTGAGTTTTAGCGGGAGGTATTTGATGGCGTGAAGGTCATCACCGCGGGCCATATGAATATGGAGAAGAAAATCCTCAATTCATACCGCGGGATCTGTTGTTCCATCATATGATTCAATATTTACGGGTTTAAACCCTTCTGGGAATTCATGCTCCATTACTTCGTCAGTGAAGCAGAGGGGGTGTGCGGCGCCTCTGTATCGGGCCAAGTCACGACGTAGTTCAGATGTAGTTTGTCTACGGTTTTCCGCCCGGGCGTGGTTATGTTTGGCACGTCCGGCCAGATGGCCGTCGTCGCGCGTCGGGGCACGCCCCGCGATCCGTAGATCGATCTGGTCTGACCTGCACTGTTCTTCAGGTCCTGCCGCAAGTCATATGTATAACCCCGAGCTGTTGTGTCCCTGCCTTTACGGCGAGGTGGTATGGGCTGGTGTTCGGCTTGAGTAGCCGCTTTGTCCCGGCCATGTGGTGGTCGGTAAGCGGCATTACGCGCTGATGGTACGGGCTCCAGCGCCTCATCATCGAATTGGGGGAACAATTTGCGCTTCGGGTAACTTTTGGTTGGGTGCTCGAGGCCGTATTCCTCGGCTGCCAGGACATTAGTCCATCTGTCATTGAGCAGATCTTGGTCAGCTTGAAGCTGCTGCTGCTTCTTTTTCAGGCTTCTTGTAGTGGCTATTAGCCGGCGCTTAAAGCGCTCTTGCTCGACGGGTTCCTCAGGCATGATAAAGTCTTCGTCGCCGAGGCTCGCCTCATCCTTAGAGGGTGGAAAATAGTTACTGTCCTCCGAGTCTTCGTTTATGTCCTGTTCATCAGGGCTGACTCGCCCATCTTCCCTATCGTCCTGTTTGGAAGTTGGCTCGACGGGGTCTTCCTTGTCTTCGGCATCGTCCGGAGTATTGTTTTCTCTCG
Source organism: Aegilops tauschii subsp. strangulata (assembly GCF_002575655.3). Lineage (NCBI taxonomy): Eukaryota > Viridiplantae > Streptophyta > Magnoliopsida > Poales > Poaceae > Aegilops > Aegilops tauschii. The sequence continues at coordinate 477,470,486 of NC_053039.3, forward strand.
TGCCGGTATCGCTATCTTTTCCACGGCGTGATTTAGGGCGGCGCCGCTGATGTCGGCGCTTTGGCTGTATCTCAGGAGGTTTATCCTCGACTGGATCCTTCTCGTTGTCGCCATTGTTCTCTTTGGGTGTTTCCACCATGTACACGTCGTACGAAGAAGTGGCCGTCCAACGCCCGGTAAACGGCGGGTTTTGGGCCTGCTCCTCTTCGGCATCGTCGTACATACCGCCGATATCTTCTGAGCCATAATCGAGCATGTCGGTTAAGTCTTCGACAGTGGCTATGAAGTGGGCGGTGGGTGGGAAGAAAAATTCTCCATCATCAGCCTCCAGTTCAAACTGGATATAATTCGGCTGTGAGTCCCCCGCTAAGGAGAGTGTTTTTAATGAGTTTAGAACATCGCCTAAAGGTGAGTGCCGGAAGATGTCCGCGAAGCTGAATTCGACGATCGACGCCTGATCAAGCTCGACGTACGCGGACGCACGTGGTTCGGAACCTGTGGCCGGAGATGAGTCCGAGCTTTCAGTGGCACAGATCCCGCTCGAGGTTGGGTCTGTGTGCGGCTCCAACGCCGCTGAGTCTGCGGCTTCCGTGGCGGGGTTGAGCTTCCCGTCCTCAGATGGCGCAATCTGCTCCGGATCTAGGGCCAGAGCAGTTACAGGCGCTATCTCCTGGGTACGGTCCGATGACAGATTTAAGTCATGTTCATCGCGGTGGCAGGGAGCGGCTGCCGTGGGCTCGAATCCGTCGAAGATCAAGTCTCCGCGGATATCAGTTACGTAGTTCAAGCTTCCAAATCTGGCCGGATGGCCAGGGGCGTAGTTTTCGATCTGCTCTAGATGGCCAAGCGAGTTGGCCCGCAGCGCGAAGCCGCCGAATACGAATATCTGGCCGGGGAGAAAGACCTCCCTCAGGGCAGCATCGTTGTGGATGATCGACAGAGCCATCGAGCCTTCCGGTGATGACAAAGCGGAACTCTCTATGAAAGCACCAATGTCGGTGTCAAAACCGGCGGATCTCGGGTAGGGGGTCCCGAACTGTGCGTCTAAGGTCGATGGTAACAGGAGACAGGGGACACGATGTTTACCCAGGTTCGGGCCCTCTCTATGGAGGTAATACCCTACTTCCTGCTTGATTGATCTTGATGAATATGAGTATTACAAGAGTTGATCTACCACGAGATCGTAATGGCTAAAACCCTAGAAGTCTATCCTGTATGATTATGATCGTCCCTATGGACTAAACCCTCCGGTTTATATAGACACCGGAGGGGACTAGGGTTGTACAAAGTCGGTTACAGAGAAAGGAATCTTCATATCTGGACACCAAACTTGCCTTCCACGCCAAGGAGAGTCCCATCCGGACACGGATGAGAGTCTTCGGTCTTGTATCTTCACAGCCCATCAGTCCGGCCCACATTACATAGTCCGGACGCCCGAGGACCCCTTAATCCAGGACTCCCTCACCCCCTGCGGTAAGGCGTATTCCAACTGAGCCTTCTTCATCAGGCTCGATACCACAACTCACAGATAGGCTCTTTGGCAATTTCTGAATAAGAAAAACATATCAATTAATAAGTAGCCTCGCACATACTCTTGCAAATATATTTCTACTAAGTATAGATTTCTACACTATCAAAAGACATAGTAATACACATATCTACTAAGCATGAATTCTACTAATAAGTATGGATTATCTACACTATCAACAGTTCCTTGGATTCTACACTAATAAGCATGTCATGAGACTCTACACTAAAGCATATCATCGTCTAGATTCCACACAGCATATCATTAGACTCTACACTAAGCATATCATGAGATTCACTAAGCATATATATATATATATATATATATATATATATATATCATCAATTTACTACAGTTAGTATAACATACCATATCATGCTGATCAACCATGGTATTTGTCAGGCGGGTTGCGAATGGCACCCCGACAAAGTCATCACGTGGTGGAATTATGTCCCATAGGTTGCACACCTCCTCCTCGCTTAGCCTCATTCTTTGAGCATAGATGGCTTCATGAAGTGGGTCCTCATCATCTTCATCAAGTGGGTCCTCATCATCTTCATCATCTTCATCATCTTCATCATCTTCATCATCTTCCTCCTTGTTGATCTAAATGACAGCCAGCTTGGGTCTTTCTGCTCTGAAGGAGAAGCTGATCAACTCACCACCAGTAATACCAATGCGGGCGAGGAAACGGACCCATCCATCTCCTCCAATCTGTGACATATTGCGTGCTTTCTCGACCTCCATAGTGTAGGGCCCCCCCCAGGAGCCTCAAAGGTCACAGTGTCTCCTGACAGCTTGTTGAATTTCAACCTCACATTGCATGGGACGACCTGTGTAGAAAAATCAAAATGACACAATGCATTAATGCCAACAGTAAAAACAAAATAGTTGTTACAAGTTTCATATAATTTCTTACCGCCGCATGACGAAAACTTGGCTAGAAGTAGACGCCGAACAGCTTGCCAGTTGCAAGGCTGCTGGCGCACCTTGACTTGCACAGTCGACATGGTGGTGGTGGTGGTGGCGTCATTTTCCTAAAGCAATATGAGCAAAGGATTAACGATCCACTTCACAGGAAAGAAAAATAGTAGCAGGTTATATTTTTGGTTCTTCTTCAGTTATATTTTCATAGTGGAACCCGATCCCAAAAAGTGAACAACAAGTTCTCAATTAACTTACTAACACCTTCTAGAATTGAACCAACAGCTAGCAGGCAAATGCCAAATCAGCCAACAAGACTCACAGCCAACAAGTTCTCAATTAGCTTACTAACACCTTCTAGAATAGAACCAACAGCTAGCAGGCAAATGCCAAATCTTGTGCATATAAACAAAACAAAATTTAAGAACTTATTAGATTCTACAGTGTGAGGACATTACATTTAAAAAATAACAATAAAAGGGTGCATTTCTTTCGAAGCATCTAGCTAGGTCGTGCCAAATCTTCAGAGGTAACGAACTACACCTCACTACGCCGCTACCTATCCATCTGAAATTCGTAAGCCCTCGCTGCATCTAGCTAGGGCAGCCCTCGGGGGGTGCTGACGAGGAGGGGGGATGGCATGGTGACCTCGGTCGGGGGTGCTGACGAGCGGAAGGCCGGTGACTTTCCTACGAGAGGGGGCGGCGACAGCGGCCGGCGAGGGGATCGAGGGCGGTCGGCCAAAGGCGCCCGGCCAGAGCTCGCGGGCGGCGACAGAGGGGGCGGCGAGAGGGTGGAGGAGCAGCGGAGGGGGGCGAGAGGGGGGATGAGCATTACCTGCAGCGGCGGTGGCGGCGCCGCTCGGTGGCGGAGGAGAAACCCTAACCGCAGCTGCCGGCGTTGGGCGGAGGGACGATTGAAAGTGATGAGGGTGCGGGGGGCCGACCCACGGGTTTTCTTTTGCTGTAGAAGTAGCGCTGGACCACGGAGCGCGCTACTGCTAAGCCCAATAGCAGTAACGCCTTTACCTGAAAAACGCTACTGCTAAGGCTAACATGTAAAAAAATCTCAAAAATATACATTGGTAATCGATGATCTTTTTGTGTAGAATCTGATTTGTCAATAGGAATCTTCACCGGTTTATTCCTATTGCGGCCACAGATCCTACACATAGAGTTCAATGAAGACCAAGTGCTCGTGATAGTTTGAGAAGTAACATACTTAAGTTGGTAAACACCCTGTTCGCTTAGCAGTATGGGACTAAACTTAATTAGTTGCAAGAGGGGATGATACTTAGCAGCAGCGAGTGTTGGGGAAATGCGCTGCTACTAAGTACATTAGTAGTAGCGCGTCCATGTAAAGGGCGCTACTACTATACCTAGTCTGGACGCAACGCCCTGGCAATTATAGTAGTAGCGCTCATTCCACCTAGCACGCTACTGCTACTAAGCTATTAGTAGCGCGGTCTTCTACAGGGCGCTACTTCTAAGTAGCAGTAGCATTTGTTTTTAAACCACGCTGCTGGTAAAATTCTGTGTATAAGGTTTTCCCTAGTAGTGTGTGGACATTGGATCGATGGGGAACAGTGGACGTGGGACACGATGTTTACCCATGTTCGGGCCCTCTCTAAGAGGTAAAACCCTATGTCCTGCTTGATTATATTGCTTGTGTATAAGGGGGTTATAGAGTAGATCTACCACGAGATCAGACAAACTAAACCCTAGCTAGTAGGATGGTGTTTGTTCTTCTAGCCTCTGCGGACTAAGCCCCCCGGTTTATATAGACACCAGGGGTACTAGGGTTTACAGATAGTCGGTTACACGAAGGAAACATCAGACCGTTTATCATGACTTGGTGTGGACTACAAGGCATAAGAAGTCTTCAGTCCGGATACGGTGTGGCCCAACAGTCTGGCCCATGAGAGATAGGCCAGCCTCCCGAGGACCCCCTAGTCCAGGACTCCCTCATATGGTGTGTTCTACTGCAGTATTTTTCACCCGAGGATTGGAAAAATGTTAAGATGCAAATGGTGATTGGGAATGCTGATATGCAAAATGTGAAGATATAGATCATGTCTTCAATGATAAAAAAGACTTTGACTAACTGGGACATTTATCAGTTGATGTTTTTTTCATTTTAGTTTACCCAAAATACTTTGTTTAATTAAGAAATGTTTAAAGTAGTGCGGTTTGATAAAGTACTGAGTGTTAAGTTTTCTTTCAGGTAATGAGAGTGAAGTTTTTGACCTCTTTTATTGCTCAAAAGTAGGCTTGATTTTTCGCATGGTTATGTCAGACTTTGAGATGGGAATATGTACAAAGAAATTAGAGAATACCCCGTGTGTTTCTGCGAGAATTGGTGGATAAAAATTTGGGTTGATAACATCAAAATCAAAATTAAATATACATATGAATTACTATATTTGATTATGTATAGTTTTAAGATATTTATTGAATATAAGTAGAATAATTGAATGGAAAACATTTTCCCATGCATGGTTGAATGTTGTGGTTGTTTGTTTCCCATGCATAATTGCATGTTGAGGTGGACCTTATCCCATTCGTAATTCTATGATGAGGTGGCATGCTTGCATATTGAGATAAATAAGTTAGTATGAATGACTCTTTTAGGTATACTAGAGGATACCCCGCGCATTGCTACGTGAATTGGTTGATGAAAATGTGGGTTAATAACATGAGAACCAAGATTAAAAATTCATATGACTTATTATATTTGATTTTATATTGTTGTAACAATATTTATTGAATATAAGTACAATAATTGAATGTAATATATTTTTTCTGTGCATGGTTGAATGTTGTGGTGTGTCTTCATGATTGCATGTTGAGGTGAGCCTTATCCCATTCATAGTTGTATGGTGAGGTGGCATACTTGCATTTTGAGACAAATAAATTAGTGGGGATGACTCTCTTATGTATATAGGATATAGGATATGATTCATGGATTTACTATCGGTATGATAACATGAAGCCAAGATTTTTGCAAAATTACGACCCTTTTGTGTACCTTGAAAAACAAGAGACGAATTATGAGTATACCAACCATAAATACTCTTTTTTGTAAGGTTCACAAATCAACTTTGTTTTGTGTATACCTTGTTACCCTCATTAGTTTATTTTTGAGGTTTGTTACCCTCGTTATGCTAACATTTTAAACGTGTAAAGTCGCAAATACCTTGACAATATGATTCTAAAAAAAACTTGGATGTTAATCCGCAGGGCCTCAAAGCAGCGGTGCCAAACCTCTGTCGCATAAATGCATTGGGTGAGGATGTGGTCAACGTTATCTTCTTCTTGCAAGCAAGTGTAGCAGTGCGTTGGTTCATCTTGCAGCCCGTGCCTCGCACACCTGTCTAAGGTCAATAGTCTGTATTGAACGCTGAGACAAGCAAAAAATTTGCACCGCAGTGGTGCCCAGATCCTCCAAATGCACACGTCCGTCGACGATCTGATCAAACCCAAACAAAGCCGTGCATAGACTGATTTCGCCGTGTAGCTCCCGGCTACGTCAGCAGACCAGTGAAATTGATCCTATTGATCCATGTTTCGATCCACCGTGGCGATCGCCTGACAGAGGTTGGCCACTTGTATGTGAGCCACAAAGGAGATGTCCCCATGCACGTCATGTGACCACGCGTTGTCGGCGATGGCTTGCTGAACCGTCCTAGTGTTGCGCACGCGCGTGTTGACAAACTCCATGATGGTCGGAGGGATCTCACCCACAGTGAATCCATGAATCCATCTATCCTTCCAGAAAAGCACCCTCTCTCCGGTGCCAACCTCGATCTTCACCATGCTGTTAAAGGCGCATCCACTTCTCAATCTTCTCGAAGACCCAAACCGGTGCATTGAGAACCATGAGTTAGTGAATTGGCCTCACCGCAATCACCGATTCGTCAAGGATCAATCTGCCTGACCTCTGAATAAGGCCTCGTTGCCAGGCAAGGATAGTTTTCCTCGCGTGGTCCACCAGGGGCTACCAATCTGTTCAACCTAACTTGTTGATGGCAAGAGGAATACCAAGATAGCAACAAGGGAATGCTCCAATCGGGCACAACAAGATACCCAAAACCCTCTGTCTCCTCTCGTTCGAGCCACCAATAGAGATTGCAGCCGATTTTGCATAATTGATCCTCAAGCCAGAAGCCACTCCAAACACATGCAACACCTCTCTGACATGGTATAGATCTTGCTCCGATGGCTTGATAAACATGGGGACGTCGTCCGCGTAGATGGACAAACGTTGCATTGACGAGATGCCACAGAACAATCTGAGGACGGCTTCCTCTTCCACTCTGCAAATCAGTACCGTGAGTGTGTCCATGGTGATGACGAACAGCAGGGGGGAGACCGGATCCCCCTGCCTCAGCCCTTTTGCATGGAAGATTGGCTGTCCAGGCACTCCATTAACGATAACTTTGGTACTGGCCGTTCCTAGGATGGAAGCAATCCATTTTAACCAATGGTTCCCGAATCCCCTCGCCCTCAACACTTCGAATAGAAAAGGCCATGAAAGCGAGTCGATGGCCCGAGAGATATTCAGCTTTAGGAATAGACCTGGCTGTTTCGCGGCGTGGATCTTTCGTCCATGACAATTACCTTCTCGTCCGCTAAGTGGGCCGAGAAAAGATAACTTGACAATACAGTGTGCCTGCACTAAGCTGTGGTGATATTTGAACGTGCCGGTTAGTCCAGTCATTTTCAATCAAAAGTAGAAATATCTTTATCTAATCCCCCGTTAGCTTTGTTGATTTCTACACAGAAAGAGGATATCCAGCTGGTGAGTTCAGTTCCTTCATTCAGAAACAATATAATGCATCTGTCTAAATGTCTAATTAACACGTTAGCTTTGTTAGTTCCAACAGGGAAGAAGATATTCACCCACTCATCTACGTAAAAGAAAAGAAAAGAAAAGAAAAGAAGAAGATATCCATGAGAGGACGTGTGAACGTTCCTGATGAATGCTCGACCATAGGAACCGTGCGAGACGATAAGAGGCGACAGGGCGGCCAATGGCGCGCCGGAGACACGCATGGGAGCGGCGTCGACGGCCATGCCGCGCTCTCCAAGGTGCCTACCGAGTGAGGAGATAAATATCTCGCTCCACGCCGCTCCCGGTATGTCGCTCCCGCGCATGTCGATCACATGATGGAAAGACTAGCTCGGATACGACACGATATCGTATGCGTCCACGTATCGATATCCAATGCCCCGGACGGCCAGACATGATGCATGCATGCACTCGGGACAGCGTTTGGCAGCACCCACCCGCCCTGCCGATGTTCGGTCGATGGCTCGGCTCGGCTGATACATACCTCTGATGAAAGCGGCACGATCGGTAAAAGTGGGACGACCGATCATCGATCGAGAGATGGGTGGCGGGATACAAGTAGAACCGATCGACCAACACGGCTTCCACAACGATCGACGCGCCGCGTCTTGCCTCTTTGCCTCACGGAATCTACGCGAACTGTTGTTCGGTGAAGATGCCTGGCACGGGCGTGGCTAGACATACCGACAGTCTTTGCAGGCACCTGCACAAGCATGTAGCTGTTTTAGTTTGCAAAGGAAACAAAAGTAGGGTGTATCTAGTTGGGGCCTGTCCATGTCGTCATGGAGGAGTACATGCATGTGCTGAGGATTATCATCAGAATTACCTCACAATTAGTTAGAAGAGGATAATGCTTCGTCAGAAAGGCACGGGTGACCTAAGAGCATCAGCCGGACTTGGTAAATTCGGTACTCAAACACCCGCGGACGCGTCCGGACGCATCTGTGGGCACTGACCCGTCACACCTTAAATTTTCTTTCTCACAACCGGACACCTCAATTAGCAATACCTCAAATCCATAAAAATTGTGCAACTACGTAAATGATGCATTACACACATCGCTCGGCTACTACATCAAGACATGCCATCGGACTACCAAAATATGACATGTTCTACCTACATGCAAGCTAGCTATGTAGAAGATCATCCATCACTACCCTTGCACTTCCCGGCACCCTTGCCGTCCTTCTCGCGGAACTAGCGGTAGAAAACGCAGTATGAATCGAGCTGGATCTGCTCATCGCCGGAGCTGTCCGACCCGTCGTTGTCATCCATCTTCTCCTTGGGGGCCAGTCCGACCATGGCACGGACCACCCGATTCAGCTCTCGAGCGAGGGCGGGCAGTTCCTCCGCTGCTGCTTCTTTACAATGCGGGCGCGGATGGCTTGCTCCTCTGCGGCAGTGGCGTCGCCGCATCAACCGCCTCCGCCACCGCCATGTCGGCAGCGAGTTGGGCCTCGGCGACCCTCATCCTCTCCTTCCCACTATGGGCACACCGGTCCCTGTAGGACTCATACTCCGGCGGACCAATGATGGGGAAAGGGGGATTGGAAGGCTCTTGGGAGGACCGCGATGATCCAGTACCGGAGGATCAGAGCGACCGATGCACCGACGGGATGGACTGACGCCGGACAGATCCCGCCGTCGGTCGGGCGCAGTCCTCCCGGGAGCGGCTGAGTACAATGCGGACGGCCATTTCCTTCTCCAACCCGCATGACACGACACCCCAATCGATGGATTCGGACTGGTCGGAGTCAGACCCGCTGCCCGCCATGCCGCAGATGGTCAGAGATCGCCGGATGAGAGCTTGGGTGGCGGAGTGGAGGGGAGGGGAGTAGAGTGAATTGGCTAGGGTTTCGTCCGGGGAGCGGATGGGGACGAATATATGTGGGGCCATGTGGGCAAGCGTTCAACATGGCGCATGCACCCGGGCCTCCCCATATCCGCCCCATATTTGGGTTGGATATGAGGGGTGCCAGTTAGTGACCGAGCCGTTCGCCCGGGCGTATGAGGGGGCGGGGGGGGGGGGGTGTTGGTTGAGGTGCCCGACTATAGATGCTCCAACCCTAGCCGCCACCTGTGATCCGATCCCTCTCACCGCCTTTAGGCAAAGCCTGCATGACGCTAGCAACAAGAAACATGTTGTATGGAGGAGCTGGTGGGTTGCTGCGGAAAGGCGACATCGATTCGTGGTTGGGCTACGGCTGTCAGCATGTGATGCTCGACGGCGGTATTTGTGATCTAGCGCGGTGATCTTCGATGGCACACGGTCTGGCTAGGCCGCTGGAGAAAAGGGAGTCGGTGTATAGTCCTGGACGGTAGTGAGGCTGACATCAGACCCAGAACTATCATGCAACATCATCGGTGAGGTTTTCAGGTTTCTTAGGGAGTCTTCGAGTTTGGTTTGGGGCGGCGAGGCGGTGGTGTTGTCCTCGTATAGGAATAATGTCCTCCCATCTCTTTCCCTGTTCTGTTGGTGTGTTTATCACTGGTGGAGGGCATGTGGAGCCGTGTCTCTGATAGGTCTTCCAGGATCTGGTTGGTCTAGTTATCCGGTAGATCCGTCTAGATATGGCCGGTGTTCGTGGTCTTCAGAGTTTACATGACCTTATCGGTGTTTTCCTCTCCAGCGTGGCGATTTGCTCTGCAGATCGCGGTCGTCGGCATTTTTTGTCGCATTGACGACTTCCTGGCTGCTGCTTCTACAAACTTCTGGGTTTAAAAAGTTTGCTCCGTCGAGGTGTAGACCTAGGCGGCATCGATCTATGCTCATGGCGAGCCGCCAGTGGATGCAGGAGGTACAAGACCCACCCCCCCCCCTTCACAGAAATTTGAATATAATTTTATCTTTTTGTATAGTTGTGTTTGTAAGGACTAGTGATACCTAATATATAACATTGAGCCCTTTCGCAAAAGAAAAGGTTAGAAGAGGAAATGACCCAGTAAGGAAAAAAACCTCTCCTTACCCGAGGAGCATCCCTCCAAGTCTAGAAAGCAAGGGCTTTTCTTAATGATTGCCAGAGCAAAAAAGAGTGCAGTGAAAAAATAATCGCTGATTGACTAAGTAATATCACAAAAATTGATATCATAGTTCCAACATATATGGCATATAAGCTTGGTCCTAAGTTAGTTTCTTTTTAATTTTGACCAAATTTATTGAAAAAATTACATTTTGAATATAAAAAATACAACATAAACATACTTCATAATGGATCTATGTCCTTTGCTTCACCGGCAGGGGCCTCCTCTTTGTTAATCTATGTTGGTTAGTGCAACACCCTGGCCCCTACCGGGCGGACATCCTCAAAGTCCGAGGTAGATAGTTATCTATGGTGCCTCAACCATAAACCCTTAGTCTTGGCCAAAGTTGTCAGAATTGCAATCTGAATTGGATCGAAACCCCTATGGTAGGGTTGCAAAGTGTAGGATCCTATCTAACAGAATCTTAGATCCTAGATTCTATCAGCTAGAATCGTAGGATCAACCCAACAAAAGTATGGATAAATTTGTATACTCACAAAAAAAGTCATGATTCTGACAACCTTGGTCTCGGCCAAGCTCCTCGCACTAGTGGAAAACAGGGCTTTGCTTCAGGCCTGGCCAGCTCATTAGTCCTGGTGCAATCACGAACCGGGACCAATGGGGGCATCCGTCCCGGTTCGTGCGCCCAGGGGGCCGGCCGGGCCTCGTGGGGTATTGGTCCCGGTTCGTCTGTACCCTATTGTCCCGGTTCCAGACACGAACCGGAGCCAATGGGCCTCGCTCCTGGCCCACACCCTTTGGTCCCGGTTCCAGCCACAAATCGGGACCAATGAGGTGCCTATATATACCCCCTCGCCCGCGAGCAGAGCACTCCACTGCTCTGTTTTTCTGGCCGGCGAGGGGAGGGCTTTTTGGTGCTCTAGCTCAGCTCCTATGCACATGAGGTGTTCGATGAAATGTCCGAGCCACACTAGTTAAGCTTTCTCCTCTCCAAACTCTATCTCCAAGCTCCATTTTCCTCAAGATTTGTCTAGGTTTAGCGGTCCGTCATGTCCCGTCCCCGTCTTCACCGCCGTCGATCGGCCGCGCCGATCTCGTCGCCGGCACCACCGTGGTTAGCCTCTTGTTCTTATCTTCTTTCTGAAAGGAAAAAAATTCTTACTTGTATGATTAGATAGATACTTGTCTAATTTTCTTACTTTTATTATTGCTTGTTATTATATAGTGCGATGGTTTTGGTATCCGCCCCCGTCGGCCCTCGTCCTGTCTATGATTCGGATGTGGTATATATTATCTTTTATAACTATTTGGTTCATTTATTGTTTATGACAATTATGCCGACCAACGTGACATAGATTTTATTTATCTAGGAGGTATGTGAACCGGAAATTCCAACCGACCCTATTGTCGAGAGGTTAAATTTAGTTGAAGAAGAAAACAATTACTTGAAGGAAAAAAATAAAAAAATTGAGGAGGAGAAGATGATATTGGAGTTGCATGTTGCGGATGTCGTCGATGATCACAAGATCAAGATGGATGCAATGCGCTTGAAGATTAGAAAGATTAGAAAATATGCCGTTCATACCGAGGCTTGGTATCATTATGCCGTTGGATCAATTGTTACCTTGGTTGCGATTATGATCGCATTTGTTGTTGCATTGAAATTTTTACATAGTTTCAATGTATGGTTTAATTAGATGCTCTGGAGAGCTATATGTTGTTCAATGAGAACTATGTATGTACTTTGGTTTTAATGTGATGATGAACTTCTATTAATTTGATCACTTATCTATTCATGATGTTCTGTAATGGTTTTTGACACACTTAATTATATATAATGCACGCAGATGAACCGGCAATGGATGTACGGTGACAGTCACACCTCCGAGTACATTAAGGGCGTGCATAATTTTCTCCAAGTGGCTGAGGCAAACAAGAAGAATGGTTTTATGTGTTGTCCATGCCCTATATTTGGGAATACGAAGTCTTACTCTGACCGAAAAATCCTTCACACCCACCTGCTTTATAAGAGTTTCATGCCACACTATAATGTTTGGACCAAGCACGGAGAAATAGGGGTTATGATGGAAGACAGCGAAGAAGAAGAGGACGATGACAACTATGTGCCCCCTGAATACGGTGATGCTGCAACGGGGGAAGAAGCTGCTGAAGATCAAGAGGAACCAGACGATGTGCCCGATGATGATCTCCGCCGGGTCATTGTTGATGCAAGGAGACAGTGCGAAAGTCAAAAGGAGAAGCTGAAGTTCGATCACATGTTAGAGGATCACAAAAAAGGGTTGTACTCCAATTGCGAAGATGGCAACACAAAGCTCGGTACCGTACTGGAATTGCTGCAGTGGAAGGCAGAGAATGTTGTGCCTGACAAAGGATTTGAGAAGCTACTGAAAATATTGAAGAAGAAGCTTCCAAAGGATAACGAATTGCCCGACAGTACATACGCAGCAAAGAAGGTCGTATGCCCTCTAGGATTGGAGGTGCAGAAGATACATGCATGCCCTAATGACTACATCCTCTACCGCGGTGCGTACGAGGATTTGAACGCATGCCCGGTATGCGGTGCATTGCGGTATAAGACCAGACAAGATGACCCTGGTGATGTTGACGGTGAGCCCCCCAGGAAGAGGGCTCCTGCCAAGGTGATGTGGTATGCTCCTATAATACCACAGTTGAAACATCTGTTCAGAAACGAAGATTATGCCAAGTTGATGCGATGGCACAGAGAGGACCATAAGAAAGACGGGAAGTTGAGAGCACCCGCTAACGGGTCGCAGTGGAGAAAAATCGACAGAAAGTACCGGGCTGAGTTTGTAGGTGACCCAAGGAGCATATGGTTTGGTTTCAGCGCGGATGGCATTAATCCTTTCGGGGAGGAGAGCAGCAATCACAGCACCTGGCCCGTGACTCTATGTATGTATAACCTTCCTCCTTGGATGTGCATGAAGCGAAAGTTCAATATGATGCCAATTCTCATCCAAGACCCTAAGCAACCCGGCAACGACATTGATGTGTACCTAAGGCCATTAGTTGAAGAAATTTTACAGCCGTGGAATGAAAACGGTGTACATGTGTGGGATGAGCACAAACAGGAGGAATTTAACCTGCATGCGTTGCTGTTTATAACCATCAACGACTGTCCCGCTCTCAGTAACCATTCAGGACAGACAAACAAGGGATACCACGCATGCACACACTGTTTAGCTGACACCGAAAGTATATACCTGGACAAATGCAGGAAGAATGTGTACCTGGGTGCTACCTCTTAAGCATGCGTTGGTTTTCCCTTGAAGAGGAAAGGGTGATGCAACAAAGTAGCGTAAGTATTTCCCTCAGTTTTTGAGAACCAAGGTATCAATCCAGTAGGAGACTACACGCAAATCGCCTAGTACGTGCACAAACAATCAAGAACCTTGCAACCAATGCGATAAAGGGGTTGTCAATCCCTTCACGGTCACTCGCAAAAGTGAGATATGGTAAAGATAATAAAGTAAATATTTTTGGTATTTTTGTTTTATAGATTGGAAAGTAAAGATTGCAAAATAAAAGAACGGCGACAAAAATTGGCAAGTTCACAGGAAACTAATATGATGTAAAATAGAAGATTATATGATGGAAAATAGACCCGGGGGCCATAGGTTTCACTAGTGGCTTCCCTCAAGATAGCATATATTACGGTGGGTGAACAAATTACTGCCGAGCAATTGATAGAAAAGCGCATAATGATGAGAATATCTAGGCAATGATCATGAACATAGGCATCACGTCCGTGTCAAGTAGATCGAAACGATTCTGCATCTACTACTATTACTCCACACATCGACCACTATCCAGCATGCATCTAGAGTATTAAGTTCATAAGAACAGAGTAACACATTAAGCAAGATGACATGATGTAGAGGGATAAAATCAAGCAATATGATATAAACCCCATCTTTTTATCCTCGATGGCAACAATACAATACGTGCCTTGCTGCCCTTGCTGTCACTGGGAAAGGACACCGCAGGATTGAACCCAAAGCTAAGCACTTCTCCCATTGCAAGAAAGATCAATCTAGTAGGCCAAACTAAACCGATAATTCGAAGAGACTTGCAAAGATATCAAATCATGCATATAAGAATTCAGGGAAGAACCAAATATTATTCATAGATAAACTTTATCATAAATCCACAATTCATCGGATCTCAGCAAACACACCGCAAAAAGTATTACATCGAATAGATCTCCAAGAACATCGAGGAGAACTTTGTATTGAGAATGAAAGAGAGAGAAGAAGCCATCTAGCTAATAACTATGGACCCGAACGTCTGTGGTAAACTACTCACACATCATGGGAGAGGCTATGGTGTTGATGTAGAAGCCCTCCGTGATTGATTCCCCCTCCGACGGAGCGCCGGAAAAGGCCCGAAGATGGGATCTCACGGGTACAGAAGGTTGCGGCGGTGTAAAATTTGTTTCGTGGCTCCCCTGGATGTTTTTAGGGTATAAGAGTATATATAGGCGAAAGAAGTAGGTCGGTGGAGCTACGAGGGGCCCACGAGGGTGGGGGCGCGCCTACCCCCCTGGGCATGCCTCCTGCCTCGTGGCCGCCTCGTTGCATCTCTGACTTCCACTACAAGTCTCCTGGATTGCTTTGTTCCAAGAAAGATCCTCGCGAAGGTTTCGTTCCGTTTGGATTCCGTTTGATATTCCTTTTTTGCGAAACACTGAAATAGGAAAAAAAAACAACAATTTGCATTGGGCCTTCGGTTAATAGGTTAGTCCCAAAAATAATATAGAAGAGCATATTAAAGCCCATTAAACATCCAAAACAGATAATATAATAGCATGGAACAATAAAAAATTATAGATACATTGGAGACGTATCAAGCATCCCCAAGCTTAATTCCTGCTCGTCCTCGAGTAGGTAAATGATAAAAACAGAATTTTTGATGTGAAATGCTACCTAACATAATTTTCAATGTAATTTTCTTTATTGTGGCATGAATGTTCAGATCCGAAAGACAAAAGTTTAATATTGACATGGAAATAATGATACTTCAAGCATACTAACCAAGCAATTATGTCTTCTCAAAATAACATAGCCAAAGAAAGCTCATCCCTACAAATCATATAGTTTGGCTATGCTCCATCTCCGTCACATAAAATGCTCCAATCATGCACAACCCCGGTTTCAGCCAAGCAATTGTTTCATACTTTAGTATTCTCAAACTTTTTCAACTTTCACGCAATATATGAGCGCGAGCCATGGACAGAGCACTATAGGTAGAATAGAGTGGTGGTTGTGGAGAAGACAAAAAGGAGAAGATAATCTCACATCAACTAGGCGTATCAATGGGCTATAGATATGCCCATCAATAGATATCAGTGTGAGTGAGTAGGGATTGCCATGCAACGGATGCACTAGAGCTATAAGTATATGAAAGCTCAATAAAAGAAACTAAGTGGGTGTGCATCCAACTTGCTTGCTCACGAAGACCTAGGGCAATTTGAGGAAGCCCATCATTGGAATATACAAGCCAAGTTCTATAACGAAAAATTACCACTAGTATATGAAAGTGACAACATAAGAGACTCTCTATCATGAAGATCATGGTGCTACTTTGAAGCTCAAGTGTGGAAAAAGGATAGTAACATTGTCCCTTCTCTCTTTTTCTATCATCATTTTTTTGGTGGGCTTCTTTGGCCTCTTTTTTTTAAAGTCCGGAGTCTCATCCCGACTTGTGGGGGAATCATAGTCTTCATCATCCTTTCCTCACATGGGACAATGCTCTAATAATGAAAATCATCACAGTTTTATTTACTTACAACTCAGGAATTACAACTCGATACTTAGAACAAAATATGACTCTATTTGAATGCCTCCGGCGGTGTACCGGGATGTGCAATGAATCAAGAGTGACATGTATGAAAAAATTATGAATGGTGGCTTTGCCACAAATACGATGTCAACTACATGATCATGCAAAGCAATATGACAATGATGAAACGTGTCATAATAAACGGAACGGTGGAAAGTTGCATGGCAATATATCTCGGAATGGCTATGGAAATGCCATAATAGGTAGGTATGGTGGCTGTTTTAAGGAAGGTAAATGATGGGTTTATGGTACCGGCGAAAGTTGCGCGGCACAAGAGAGGCTAGCAATGGTGGAAGGGTGAGAGTGCGTATAATCCATGGACTCAACATTAGTCATAAAGAACTCACATACTTATTGCAAAAATCTACAAGTCATCAAAACCAAGCACTACGCGCATGCTCCTAGGGGAAGGGTTGGTAGGAGTTAACCATCACGCGATCCTGACCTCCACACATAAGGAAGGCAATCAACGAAACACCTCATGCTTCAAATTTGTCACACAACGTTTACCATACGTGCATGCTACGGGACTTGCAAACCTCAACACAAGTATTTCTCAATTTCACAATTACTCAACTAGCACGACTCTAATATCACCATCTTCATATCTCAAAAGAATCATCAAATATTCAATGCACTTTATATGAAAGTTTTTATCATACCCATCTTGGATGCCCATCATATTAGGACTAATTTTATAACCAAAGCAAATTACCATGCTGTTCTAAAAGACTCTCAAAATAATATAAGTGAAGCATGAGAGATCAATTATTTCTATAAAATAAAACCACCACCGTGCTCTAAAAAGATATAAGTGTAGTTTCTTGGGCATCCCCAAGCTTAGGCTCTTGCCACTCCTTATTCCAAAATCCATCAAATCTTTACCCAAAAACATGAAAACTTCACAACACAAAACTTAACAGAAAATCTCGTGAGCTCCATTAGTATAAGAAAACAAACCACCACTTTAAGGTACTGTAATGAACTCATTCTTTATTTGTATTGGTGTTAAACCTACTGTATTCCAACTTCTGTATGATTCATGCCGCCCGATACTACTCATAGATTCATCAAAATAAGCAAACAACAAACGAAAAACAGAATATGTTAAAAAACAGAACAGTCTGTAGCAATCTGTAACTTTCGAATACTTCTGTCACTCCAAAAATCCTGAGAAATTAGGAAGTCCTAAGAAATTTGTTTATTAATCTTCTGAAAAAAGAATCAACTGAAAAGCACGTTCCTGTGATTTATGAAAAGTCATCTCGTGCGCGCAAAAGTTTCTGTTTTTCAGCAAGATCAAATTAACTATCACTGTAGGTTATCCTAAAGGTATTACTTGGCACATACATTAATTAAAACACAAAACCACATCTAACTAGAGGCTAGATGAATAATTTGTTACTAAACAGGAACAAAAAGCAAAAAAACAAAAATAAAATTGGGTTGCCTCCCAACAAGCGCTATCGTATAATGCCCCTAGCTAGGCATAATATTTTATTGATGCTCACAAGAAACATAATAATTGAAGCACAAAGAGAGCATCATAGAACACGTGATAAACACATCTAAGTCTAACATACTTCCTATGCATAGGCATTTTATAAGCAAACAAATTATCATAGCAAGCAAAAATTAGCACATGCAAGGAAGAAGAAAGAGACGATAGCAATCTCAACATGACGAGAGGTAATTTAGTAAGATAAAAATTTCTACAACCATATTTTCCTCTCTCATAATAATTACATGTAGGATCATAAGCAAATTGAACAAAATAGTATCACATAACATATTCTCAACACGATCCACATGCATGCGAAGTTGACACTCTTCCAAAATAGTGGGATTATCATTAACTAAAGTCATGACCTCTCCAGACCCACTTTTATCAAAAATACCATAAGATTGAACATTATCCAAATATGTGGGATCTAAAGTTGAAACTCTTCCAAACCCACTTTCAATATTATTGCAAACACTGTTATCAATCTCATATTCATCATGGGGCTTAAATAAATTTTCAAGATCAGAAGAAAAATCACCCCAATCATGATCATTGCAACAAATAGTAGACATAGCAAAACTAGCATCCCCAAGCTTAGGGTTTTGCATATTATTAGCACAATTGACATCAAGAGAATTTATAATAACATCATTGCAATCATGCTTTTCATCGAAGGAACTACCAAGTATGGGTGCAATAGCAACGATCTCATGTTTAACATAAGGAACTATAGCAAATTCATCTTCGTAAATCTTGACATCATGGCCACAAGAATAGCAAGCATCATGTTCATCAAGGGATATTTCAATCAAATCATCAGAATCATCATTATCTATAGATTCATGCATATCATTATTTTCTCCCAAAGCAACGGTCATTCTCTAGACATTATGAGCATAGTTTTCATAGCAATATTTAAGTATGTCAAAATTTTCAGATTCGTAGAGAGTAATATCATACTTTTTAATAAAATAAGCAATTAAGCACCCTTAAAAGCAACAAATTCTTCAATTTGTTCGATATCATAGTAACTATAAACACCCTTAGCATAAGAAGATAAGATTTCATTGTCATTAAACTCACATAGGTAGGGAAGGTGTTTTTTAGGGTTCTTAGAGCAACAAGTAAAATCATAAATTTCACAAAGATTCCAAGCATAACTCAGCAATCTGTTTATTTGATCCCTTAAGAGTCTCCCTTTTTCAGACAAACGGTGACGCACAAAATGAGCATGCTCATCTAAAGATTTCCCATCAACTAGGCTAGTTGGGGTTTTGGCACGAGCACATAAGGATCGAAGATGATCCAAGTAGAACACTTTAAGTGGATCCATATCAATAGATTTTAGCAAGCAAAGATGCAAGCAAATAGAAGGCACGTGGAAACACAAACAAAAAGACATACAGGAAGAAGGCAAAGAAAAGGAAAAGGCAAAGGCAAAGGTTTTCGAAAATCGTTTTAGAAGTGGGGGAGAGGAAAATGAGAGGCGAATGGCAAATAATGTAATGCGAGGGAGAAGAGTTTGTGATGGGTACTTGGTATGTCTTGACTTGAGCGTAGATATCCCCGGCAACGGCGCCAGAAATCCTTCTTGCTACCTCTTGAGCATGCGTTGGTTTTCCCTTGAAGAGGAAAGGGTGATGCAGCAAAGTAGCATAAGTATTTCCCTCAGTTTTTGAGAACCAAGGTATCAATCTAGTAGGAGACTACACGCAAATCGCCTAGTACCTGCACAAACAATCAAGAACCTTGCAACCAACGCGATAAAGGGGTTGTCAATCACTTCACGGTCACTGATGACCCACAAGTGCAGGGGATCTATCGTAGTCCTTTCGACAAGTAAGAGTGTCGAACCCAACGAGGAGCAGAAGAAAATGACAAGTGGTTTTCAGTAAGGTTTTCTCTGCAAGCACTGAAATTATCGGTAACAGATAGTTTCGTGTTAAGATAATTCATAACGGGTAACAAGCAATAAAAGTAAATAAGGTGCAGCAAGGTTGCCCAATCCTTTTTGTAGCAAAGGACAAGCCTGGAAAAAATTCTTATATGAAGGAAAACGCTCCCGAGGACACATGGGAATTATCGTCAAGCTAGTTTTCATCACGCTCATATGATTCACGTTTGTTACTTTGATAATTTGGTATGTGGGTGGACCGGTGCTTGGGTACTGTCCTTCCTTGGACAAGCATCCCACTTATGATTAACCCCTATTGCAAGCATCCGCAACTACAAAAGAAGTACTAAGGTAAACCTAACCATAGCATGAAACATATGGATCCAAATCAGCCCCTTACGAAGCAACGCATAAACTAGGGTTTAAGCTTCTGTCACTCTAGCAACCCATCATCTACTTATTACTTCCCAATGCCTTCCCCTAGGCCCAAACAATGGTGAAGTGTCATGTAGTCGACGTTCACATAACACCACTAGAGGAAAGACAACATACATCTCATCAAAATATCGAACGAATACCAAATTCACATGACTACTTATAGCGAGACTTCTCCCATGTCCTTAGGAACAAACGTAACTACTCACAAATCATATTCATGTTCCTAATCAAAGGGGTATTAATATGCATTAAGGATCTGAACATATGATCTTCCACCGAATAAACCAACTAGCATCAACTACAAGGAGTAATCAACACTACTAGCAACCCACAGGTACCAATCTGAGGTTTTGGGACAAAGATTGGATACAAGGGACGAACTAGGGTTTGAGAGGAGATGGTGCTGGTGAAGATGTTGATGGATATTGACCCCCTCCCGATGAGAGGATCGATGATGATGACGATGGTGATGATTTCCCCCTCCCGAAGGGATGTTTCCTTGGCAGAACAGCTCCACCGAAGCCCTAGATTGGTTCCGCCAAGGTTCCGCCTCGTGGCGGCGGTGTTTCGTCCCGGAAGCTTCCTCCTGATTTTTTCCAGGGTGAAAGACACCATATAGCCAAAGATGGGCACCGAAGGCCTGTCAGGTGGGCCACGAGGGAGGGGGGCGCGCCCGCCACCCTCGTGGCCAGGGTGTGGGCCCCCTCTGGTACTTTCTTCGCTCAATATTTTTTATTAATTCCAAAAATAACTTCCGTGGAGTTTCAGTACTTTTGGAGTTGTGCAGAATAGGTCTCTAATATTTGCTCCTTTTCCAGCCCAGAATTCCAGCTGCCAGCATTCTCTCTCTTCGTGTAAACCTTGTAAAATAAGAGAGAAAAGGCATAATTATTGTGACATAATGTGTAATAACAGCCCATAATGCAATAAATATCAATATCAAAGCATGATGCAAAATGGACGCATCAGTCACTCGCAAAAGTGAGATCTGATAAAGATAATAAAGTAAATATTTTTGGTATTTTTGTTGTATAGATTGAAAAGTTAAGATTGCAAAATAAAAGAAGGCGACAGAAATTGGCAAGTCGACAGGAAACTAATATGATGTAAAATAGAAGATTATATGATGGACAATATACCCGGGGGCCATAGGTTTCACTAGTGGCTTCTCTCAAGATAGCATATATTATGGTGGGTGAACAAATTACTGCCGAGCAATTGATAGAAAAGCGCATAATTATGAGAATATCTAGGCAATGATCATGAACATAGGCATCACGTCCGTGTCAAGTAGATCGAAACGATCCTGCATCTACTACTGTTACTCCACACATCGACCGCTATCCAGCATGCATCTAGAGTATTAAGTTCATAAGAATAGAGTAACGCATTAAGCAAGATGACATGATGTAGAGGGATAAACTCAAGCAATATGATATAAACCCCATCTTTTTATCCTCGATGGCAACAATACAATGCGTGCCTTGTTGCCCCTGTTGTCACTGGGAAAGGACACCGCAAGATTGAACCAAAGCTAAGCACTTCTCCCATTGCAAGAAAGATCAATCTAGTAGGCCAAACTAAACCGATAATTCGAAGAGACTTGCAAAGATATCAAATCATGCATATAAGAATTCAGAGAAGAACCAAATATTATTCATAGATAAACTTGATCACAAATCCACAATTCATCGGATCTCGGCAAACACACCGCAAAAACTATTACATCGAATAGATCTCTGATACGTCTCCATCGTATCTATAATTTTTGATTATTCCATGCCAATATTCTACAACTTTCATATACTTTTGGCAACTTTTTATATTATTTTTGGGGACTAACATATTGATCCAGTGCCAAGTGCCAGTTCCTGTTTGTTGCATGTTTTTGTTTCGCAGAATATCCATATCAAGCGGAATCCAAACAGGATAAAAACGGACGGGGAATATTTTTTGGAATATTTGGAGAATTCCGGAAGAAAAATCCACGCGAGACGGTGCCCGAGGGAGCCACGAGGCAGGGGGCGCGCCTGCCCCCCTGGGCGCGCCCCTGACCCTCATGGGCCCCCCGTAAGGCGGTTGATGCCCTTCTTCGGCCGCTAGAAAGCTAATTTTTGGTAAAAAATCACGGCGAAGGTTTCAGTCCAATCGGAGTTACGGATCTCCATATATATATACGAAACGATGAAAGGGCAGCAGACGGGGACGTAGAAACAGAGAGAGACAGAGAGACAGATCAGATCTCGGAGGGGCTCATGCCCCTCCCAAGCCATGGAGGCCAAGGACTAGAGGGGAAACCCTTCTCCCATCTAGGGAGAAGGTCAAGGAAGAATAAGAAGGAGGGAAGCTCTCTCCCCCTCGCTTCCGGTGGCGCCGGAGTGCCACCGGGGCCATCACCATCACCAACAACTTCACCGCCATCATCACCAACTCTTCCCCCCTCTATGCAGCGGTGTAACCTCTCTTTTACCCGTTGTAATCTCCACTTAAACATGGTGCTCAACGCTATATATTATTTCCCAATGATGTATGGCTATCCTATGATGTTTGAGTAGATCCGTTTTGTCCTATGGGTTTATTGATGATCGTGATTGGTTTGAGTTGCATGTTTTATTATTGGTGTTGTCCTATGGTGCTCTCCGTGTCGCGCAAGCGTGAGGGATCCCCGCTGTAGGGTTTGCAATATGTTCATGATTTGCTTATGGTGGGTGGCCTGAGTGACAGAAGCACGGACCCGAGTAAGTAGGTTGTTTGCGTATGGGATAAAGGGGACTTGATGCTCTAATGCTATGGTTGGGTTTTACCTTAATGATCTTTAGTAGTTGTGGATGCTTGCTAGAGTTCCAATCATAAGTGCATATGATCCAAGTAGAGAAAGTATGTTAGCTTATGCCTCTCCCTCAAATAAAATTGCAATAGTGATTACCGGTCTAGTTATCTATTGCCTAGGGACAAATAATTTTCTCGTGACAAAAAGCTCTCTACTAAAACTAATTTAGTTGTGTCTTCATCTAAACAGCCCCTACTTTTTATTTACGTGCTCTTTATTATCGTGCAAACTTATCCAAAAAACCTACAAAGTACTTCTAGTTTCATACTTGTTTCGGGTAAAGCGAACGTTAAGCGTGCGTAGAGTTGTATCGGTGGTCGATAGAACTTGAGGGAATATTTGTTCTACCTTTAGCTCCTCATTGGGTTCGACACTCTTACTTATCGAAAGAGGCTACAATTGATCCCCTATACTTGTGGGTTATCAAGACCTTTTTCTGGCGCCGTTGCCGGGGAGCAATAGCGCGGGTTGAATATTCTCGTGTGTGCTTGTTTGCTTTATCACTAAGTAATTTTTATTTGCTGTTCTTAGTTGTTCTCTATCTTTAGTCATGGATATGGAACACGAAATACCAAAAAATTAGGTGTACTTGCTGCTCATGGAGATGGGGAACCTCCTAAAACCCTCGATGCTGGTTATGTGAAAGATATTATGTACTACTTTAATAATCCTGATAAAACCCCATTCAATTATGTAATGGGAGTAACTTTGGATCAACGTGAATACTTTAGGGATTATCGCTTGACACAAAAAGGGAAACTATTATGGGATCAAATTCATATATTGAAGTGGTATGCTAGGCAACTATGCTTGAGATATGATTATACTTGTTGCTCTAGGATGAAGACTCCACACCTTCCCTTTTCATGCAAATTTAATGATAATAAAACCTTAGCTTCTTATGCTAATGGTATATATGATTACTATGATGTGGAACAAATAGAAGAATTTGTTGCTTTTATGGGTGCTTATGAAATTGAATCTATGTTTAAAGAGCTTGAAGATTTTGATGATGTTGTTTATAGACCTGAAAATTTAGCTATCCTCAAATATTGCTATGAGAATTATGAATACAATTCCGATATTAATGCACTTATTGAGAAAGTCTCCGCTGTCCAAGAAGAGACTAATATTTTGCAGGAATCTATGGAAGAAGAAGTTGATGAAACTGTGAGCTCATTGGATGAAAAAGATGAGGAGGAGAGCGAAGAACAAAAGGAGGAAGAGCGGATTGATCACCCGTGCCCACCTTCTAATGAGAGTAACTCTTCAACTCATACATTGTTTAATTTGCCTTCATGCTTACCGAAGGATGATTGCTATGATGACTGTTATGATCCCTGTGATTCTTTTGAAATATCCCTTTTTGATGATGCTTGCTATGCTTGTGGCCAAGATGCCAATATGAATTATGCTTATGGAGATGAACTTGCTATAGTTCCTTAAGTTAAACATGAAATTGTTGCTATTGCACCCACGCATGATAGTCCTATTATCTTTTTGAATTCTCCCAACCACACTATATCGGAGAAGTTTGTGCTTATTAAGGATTATATTGATGGGTTGCCTTTTACCATTGCACATGATAATTTTGATAGATATAATATGCATGTGCTTGCTGCTCCTACTTGCAATTATTATGAGAGAGGAACTACATCTCCGCCTCTTTATGTTTCCAACACGATAGAATTGCAAGAAACTGCTTATACTATGCATTGGCCTTTACTTAGTGTGCATGAATTGTTCTTTTATGACATGCCGATGCATAGGAAGAGAGTTAGACTTTGTGGTTGCGTGATATATGTTACTTTGTGCTCACTACTAAATTACAAATCATTGTTAATTAAAATTGGCTTTGATATACCTTGGGATCCGGGTGGATCCATTACTTGAGCACTATATGACTAGCTTAATGGCTTTAAAGAAAGCGCTGCCAGGGAGACAACCCGGAAGTTTTAGAGAGTATTTTATTTCTGTTGAGTTCTTTTATAAAGTTTAAAAACAAAAAAATAATAAAGAGGGGAACCCAAAACTTTTCAAAAAGAAAAGTGAAAGTGAGACAGACGAGCATTGTGCAAGTGGGGGACGTCCTTGAACTTTGTTCATGCCCATGGGAACTTTGTGAATCTTAATTACAGAAAATTTTCAACAAAAATAATTATCCCCTTGTACAATTCCATTGTATTATAAAAATAATGTGCCAAGGTTTGCCTTTGGGATGTTTACAATGCTTGTTGGTTTGTACGGTGCAGGACATAAACTTTGGCTGTAGTGCATGATTTTAGATTTTTTACTGGAACATCAAATGGTTCTGATTCTTTTTGCACTGTCTTTCTATACAAATTATTTATTTTTCCTAATTTTGGAAGAATTGTTCAAGTGTCAGAAGTATGGTGAATGTTCAGATTTTTACAGACTGTTCTGTTTTAGACAGATTCTGTTTTTGATGCATAGTTTGCTTGTTTTGATGAAACTATCAATTTATATCAGTGGATTAAGCCATGGAAAAGTTATATTACAGTATACATAATGCAAAAAAAATGAATTGGTTTGCAACAGTACTTAGAGTAGTGATTTGCTTTATTATACTAACGGATCTTACCGAGTTTTCTGTTGAAGTTTTGTGTGGATGAAGTGTTCGATGATCGAGAAGGCCGCGATATGAGGAAAAGGAGGAGAGGCAAGAGCTCAAGCTTGGGGATACCCAAGGCACCCCAAGTAAATATTCAAGGAAACTCAAGCATCTAAGCTTGGGGATGCCCCGTAAGGCATCCCATATTTCTTCAACAAGTATCGGTATGTTTTCAAATTCATTTCGTTTATGCGATATGTGCAAATCTTGGAGCGTCTTTTGCATTTAGTTTTCACTTTTCTTTTATGCACCATGCTGGTATGAGATAGTTCTTGGTTGATTTATAGAATGCTCATTGCACTTCACTTATATCTTTTGAGTATGGCTTTATAAAATGCTTCATATGCTTCACTTATATCATTTGAAGTTTGGATTGCATGTTTCTCTTTACATAGACAACCGCCATTTGTAGAATGCTCTTTTGCTTCACTTATATTTGTTAGAGCGTGGGCATATCTTTTGTAGAAAGAATTAAACTCTCTTGCTTCACTTATATCTATTTACAGAGATGACAGGAATTGGTCATTCACATGGTTAGTCATAAAATCCTACATAAAACTTGTAGATAGCTGAATATGATATGTTTGATTCCTTGCAATAGTTTTGTGATATAAAGGTGGTGATATTAAAGTGTGCTAGTGGGTAGTTTTGGATTAGTAGAAATACTTGTGTTGAGGTTTGTGATTCCCGTAGCATGCACGTATGGTGAACCGTTATGTAACGAAGTTGGAGCATGAGGTATTTATTGATTGTCTTCCCTTGTGTGGAGGTCGGGGGCGCGCGATGGTTAACTCCTACCAACCTCCCCCCTAGGGGCATGCGTCTAATACTTGGTTTCGATAGCTTCTAAATTTTTGCAGTAAGTATGTGAGTTCTTTATGACTAATGTTGAGTCCATGGATTATACGCACTCTCACCCTTCCACCATTGTTAGCCTCTCTAGTACCACGCAACTTTCGCCGGTGCATTACACCCACCATATACCTTCCTCAAAACAGCCACCATACCTACCTATTATGGCATTTCCATAAGCCATTCCGAGATATATTGCCATGCAACTTCCATCATCATCAGATACATGACTTGAGCATTCATTTTCATATTGCTTTGCATGATCGTAAGACAGCTAGCATGATGTTTTCATGGCTTGTCCATTTTTTGATGTCATTGCTACGCTAGATCATTGCACGTCCCGGTACACCGCCGGAGGCATTCATATAGAGTCATATCTTTGTTCTAGTATCGAGTTGTAATATTGAGTTGTACACTACTAGAAAAAGGCCTACTAGTGGCGCACCAGTTTTGCTTACTAATGGCGCACTACTGGTGCGCCACTAGCATCACGCCACTAGATTTTTTTACTAATGGCACACCGCTGGTGCGCCATTAGTATCTGGTATGCTAATGGCGCACCAGTGGTGCGCCATTAGTATATGCCACGCTGCGCCATTACTATCGGACTTAGTAATGGCGCACCACATAGAAGTGCGCCATTAGTAACAATTTTTTTTCAAATATTTTTTCAGAAATATTTAAAAAAAAAAATTCAAATTTTTTTTTATTTTTTTTCAGAAATATTTTTTTCAAAAAAATGTTCAAATTTTTTTTCATCCCTGGTCACTATGGCTTAATCTCAGGTCAATATGCTTAATTTGAAGTCAAATCGCACTAAGTGGTCAAACTTTCCGGAAGGTCACCCATCCTCACACTACTCCAGCCCGAGCACGCTTAACTTCGCGGTTCTATCCAACCCCAGCACCACCTCACTTAACAGCCACTTGTTGATATATCTATCATATCAATCCTATTAAACCTTGTTGATGTCTAGGACTTTGTTCATATTCATGAGTATGATGAAATTTTGAAAAATATTTCAAACTTCCCTGTCATATTACGAATCATTTTTTGAAAAAAATCCAAAAAAATATTCAAAACCAATATTTTTTTCTGTTACTAGTGGCGCACCGGTTGAAATTTTTTGAATTTTTTTGCCTCCAGATCTTGAAAGCCCCGTTTCTTTTTTCTGTTAGGTTTTTGAGGATTTTGAAAATGTTTAACAGGGTTCCCCCTTTAAATTCGGATGTAACTTTTCGAGTAGATGATTTTTCATATAAAAAACTTTTTCATCCGAGTTCGTATGCAAAAGTTATGCCCATTTTAAGAAATTCCAGAGAGATTTTGCAAATAAAGTCGAAATTCATATTTGTTAATTTTCCCAACAACTAGACCACGTATCACATGGGAAACTTATTTTATTTTATTTTTGTGCCATCATTTTCTTTTATTTTTTTTTAAAACTGAAAAGGCGGTCCACGGGGGGGGGGGGGGGGGGGGGGGGGGTGCATTCGGTGGAATGGGCCAAGTTACTAATGGCGCACCGTTGGGGTGGTGCGCCATTAGTAGTTCAACTAGTAATGGCGCACCACCCCAACCATGCGCCATTAGTAGTTTTTCAAAAAAAAAATTTGAAACAAAATTTGTAACAAAATTACTAATGGCGCACCTGTGAGTGGTGCGCCATTAGTAGTTCAACTAGTAATGGCGCACCGTGGGAGTGGTGCGCCATTAGTAGTTGAACTAGTAGACGGTGCGCCATTAGTAGTTTAAAAAATAAAAATAAAAAAAATTTGAAAATTTTTTTTGAAACATAATTACTAATGGCGCACCGTGGGATGGTGCGCCATTACTAGTTGAACTACTAATGGCGCACCATCCCACGGTGCGCCATTAGTAGTTTTGAAAAAATTAAAAAAAATTACTAATGGCGCACCGTGGATGTGGTGCGCCATTAGTATTTTCACACTAATGGCGCACCGACACATGGTGCGCCATTAGTATTTAGTAATGGCGCACCACATGTACAGTGCGCCATTAGTGGCCATTCCATCTATAGCCCTTTTCCTAGTAGTGGTAAGTAAATAAAAGTGTGATGTTCATCATTATTAGGACATTGTCCCATGTGAGGTTATCAAAATAAAAGTGGCCAAAGAAGCCCCCCAAAAAGAGAGAGAGGTCAAAGAAGCCTACAAAAAAAATATGAGAGAAAAGAGAGAAGGGACAATGTTACTATCCTTTTACCACACTTGTGCTTCAGAGTAGCACCATGTTCTTCATATAGAGAGTCTCTTGAGTTATCACTTTCATATACTAGTGGGAATTTTCATTATAGAACTTGGCTTGTATATTCCGATGATGGCTTCCTCAAATGCCCAAGGTCTTCATGAGCAAGCAAGTTGGATGCACACCCACTTAGTTTTCAGTTTGAGCTTTCATATACTTATAGCTCTAGTGCATCTGTTGCATGGCAATCCCTACTCACTCACATTGATATCTATTGATGGGCATCTCCATAGCCCATTGATACGCCTAGTCGAAGTGAGACTATCTTCCTCCTTTTTGTCTTCTCCACAACCAACATATTCTATTCCACCTATAGTGCTATGTCCATGGCTCACGCTCATGTATTGCGTGAAAGTTGAAAAAGTTTGAGAATACAAAAGTATGAAACAATTGCTTGGCTGAAACCGGGGTTGTGCTTGATTTGAATATTTTGTGTGATGAAGATGGAGCATAGCCAGACTATATGATTTTGTAGGGATAACTTTCTTTGGCCATGTTGTTTTGAAAAGACATGATTGCTTTATTAGTATGCTTGAAGTATTATTGTCTTAATGTCAAATGATAGACTATTGCTTTGAATCACTCGTGTCTTAATATTCATGCCATGATTAGATCACATGATCAAGATTATGCTAGGTAGCATTCCACATCAAAAATTATCTTTTTATCATTTACCTACTCGAGGACGAGCAGGAATTAAGCTTGGGGATGCTGATACGTCTCCGTCGTATCTATAATTTTTTATTGTTCCATGCCAATATTCCACAACTTTCATATACTTTTGGCAACTTTTTGTATTATTTTTGGGGACTAACATATTGATCCAGTGCCAGTTCCTGTTTGTTGCATGTTTTTGTTTCGCAGAATATCCATATCAAACGGAATCCAAACGGGATAAAAACGGACGGAGAATATTTTTGGAATATTTGCAGAATTCCGGAAGAAAAATCCACGCGAGACGGTGCCCGAGGGAGCCACGAGGCAGGGGGCGCGCCTGCCCCCTGGGTGCGCCCTTGACCCTCATGGCCCCCCGTAAGGCGGTTGATGCCCTTCTTCGGCCGCAAGATAGCTAATTTTTGGTAAAAAATCACGGCGAAGGTTTTAGTCCAATCGGACTTACGGATCTCCATATATATACGAAACGGTGAAAGGGCAGCGGACGGGGACACGGAAACAGAGAGAGACAGAGAGACAGAGAGACAGATCCAATCTCGGAGGGGCTCACGCCCCTCCCAAGCCATGGAGGCCAAGGACCAGAGGGGAAACCCTTCTCCCATCTAGGGAGAAGGTCAAGGAAGAAGAAGAAGGAGGGGGCTCTCTCCCCCACGCTTCCGGTCGCGCCGGAGTGCCACCGGGGCCATCATCATCACCGCCATCTTCACCGCCATCATCACCAACTCTTCCCCCCTCTATGCAGCGGTGTAACCTCTCTTTTACCTGTTGTAATCTCTACTTAAACATGGTGCTCAACGCTATATATTATTTCCCAATGATGTATGGCTATCCTATGATGTTTGAGTAGATCCGTTTTGTCCTATGTGTTTATTGATGATCATGATTGGTTTGAGTTGCATGTTTTATTTTTGGTGTTGTCCTATGGTGCTCTCCGTGTCGCGCAAGCGTGAGGGATCCCCGCTGTAGGGTTTGCAATATGTTCATGATTTGCTTATGGTGGGTGGCCTGAGTGACAGAAGCACAGACCCGAGTAAGTAGGTTGTTTGCGTATGGGATAAAGGGGACTTGATGCTCTAATGCTATGGTTGGGTTTTACCTTAATGATCTTTAGCAGTTGCGGATGCTTGCTAGAGTTCCAATCATAAGTGCATATGATCCAAGTAGAGAAAGTATGTTAGCTTATGCCTCTCCCTCAAATAAAATTGCAATAGTGATTACCGGTCTAGTTATCGATTGCCTAGGGACAAATAACTTTCTCGTGACAAAAAGCTCTCTACTAAAACTAATTTAGTTGTGTCTTCATCTAAACAGCCCCTACTTTTTATTTACGTGCTCTTTATTATCTTGCAAACTTATCCAAAACACCTACAAAGTACTTCTAGTTTCATACTTGTTTCGGGTAAAGCGAACGTTAAGCGTGCGTAGAGTTGTATCGGTAGTCGATAGAACTTGAGGGAATATTTGTTCTACCTTTAGCTCCTCGTTGGGTTTGACACTCTTACTTATCGAAAGAGGCTACAGTTGATCCCCTATACTTGTGGGTTATCAATCTCCAAGAACATCGAGGAGAACTTTGTATTGAGAATCAAAGAGACAGAAGAAGCCATCTAGCTAATAACTATGGACCCGAAGGTCTGTGGTAAATTACTCACACATCATCAGAGAGGCTATGGTGTTGATGTAGAAGCCCTCCGGGATCGATTCCCCCTCCGGCGGAGCGCCGGAAAAGGCCCCAAGATGGGATCTCATGCGTACAGAAGGCTGCGGCGGTGGAAAATTGGTTTCATGGCTCCCATGGATGTTTTTAGGGTATAAGAGTATATATAGGCGAAAGAAGTAGGTCGGTGGAGCTAGGAGGGGCCCACGAGGGTGGGGGCGCGCCTACCCCCCTGGGCGCGCCCTCCTGCCTCGTGGCCGCCTCGTTGCGTCTCTGCCTTCCACTCCAAGTCTCCTGGATTGCGTTTGTTCGAAGAAAGATCCTGGCGAAGGTTTCGTTCGGTTTGGATTCTGTTTGATATTCCATTTCTGTGAAACACTGAAATAGGCAAAAAACAGCAATTGGCACTGGGCCTTCGGTTAATAGGTTAGTCCCAAAAATAATATAAAAGGGCATATTAAAGCCCATTAAACATCCAAAACAGATAATATAATAGCATGGAACAATAAAAAAGTATAGATACGTTGGAGACGTATCACTGGGCCATCGTCGATTTCTTCCCACCAACCATCAATGTCGAAAGAAAGGCAAGCATTTCAAAGGCGAGGTAGATCACCAGAAGAAGCCCGCCATGCGTACCGGTGATCACGTACTTGCTATGGTCAATGATTTACATGTAATATTTGGAAAGGGTCCCAGCGGACTATCTGTTCCGAATGACGCTGAGGGACACGCACCCATGTGGAAGAAGAAATCTATATTTTGGGACCTACCCTACTGGAAAGACCTAGAGGTCCGCTCTTCAATCGACGTGATGCACGTGACGAAGAACCTTTGCATGAACCTGCTAGGCTTCTTGGGCGTGTATGGGAAGACAAAAGATACACCGGAGGCACGGGAGGACCTGCAACGTTTGCACGAAAAGACGGCATGCCTCCAAAGCAGTATGAAGGTCCTGCCAGCTATGCTCTTACCAAAGAAGAGAAGGAAATCTTCTTTGAATGCCTGCTCAGTATGAAGGTCCCGTCTGGCTTCTCGTCGAATATAAAGGGAATAATAAATATGCCAGAGAAAAAGTTCCAGAACCTAAAGTCTCATGACTGCCATGTGATTATGACGCAACTGCTTCCGGTTGCATTGAGGGGGCTTCTATCGGAAAACGTCCGATTAGCCATTGTGAAGCTATGTGCATTCCACAATGCAATCGCCCAGAAGGTGATCGATCCAGAAATCATACCAAGGCTAAGGAGTGATGTGGCGTAATGTCTTGTCAGTTTGGAGCTGGTGTTCCCACCATCCTTCTTCAATATCATGACGCACATCCTAGTTCATCTAGTCGACGAGATTATCATTCTGGGCCACGTATTTCTACACAATATGTTCCCTTTGAGAGGTTCATGGGAGTCCTAAAGAAATATGTCCGTAACCGCGCTAGGCCAGAAGGAAGCATCTCCATGGGCCATCAAACAAAGGATGTCATTGGGTTTTGTGTTGACTTCATTCCTGGCCTTAAGAAGATTGGTCTCCCTAAATCGCAGTATGAGGGGAGACTGAATGGAAAAGGCACGCTACGAGGGGACTCAATAATATGCAGGGACGGGCATTCTTGGTCTCAAGCACACTACACAGTTCTACAGAACTCTACCTTGGTGACCCTGTATGTCGATGAACACAAGAACAGTCTGCGCTCCAAACACTTGGAGTAGTGTGACGACTGGATTAAATATGAACACATCAGGACTTTCGGCAGTTGGTTAGAAACACGTCTCAGAGGTGACAACACTGTTTCTGATGAGCTGTACTCGTTGTACAGGGGACCATCTTCGACTATATTGACCCTCAAAGGATACGAGATAAATGGGAATACATTTTACACGATCGCCCAAGATCAGAAGAGCACCAACCAAAATAGCGGTGTCCGCTTTGATGCAGCAACCAAGAGGGGAAAGAACACATATTATGGTTACATAGTGGACATATGGGAACTTGACTACGGACATGATTTTAAGGTCCCTTTGTTTAAGTGCAAATGGGTCAATCTGTCAGGAGGCGGGGTACAGGTAGACCCACAGTACGGAATGACAATAGTGGATCTGAACAATCTTGGGTACACAGACGAACCATTCGTCCTAGCCAATGATCGGGCGCAGGTTTTCTATGTGAAGGACATGTCTACTAAACCGAGAAAAAGAAAAGATAAGGAAGCGAACACATCATACGATGAGAGAAAGCGCCACATAGTTATTTCAGGAAAAAGAGACATCATGGGAGTGGAGGGCAAGACAGACATGTCCGAAGATTATGAAAAGTTTCATGAAATTCCTCCCTTCAAAGTCAAGGCCGACCCAAGCACCCTGTTAAACAATGAAGATTATCCATGGTTACGGCGCAATAAGCAAATGACACAAGCGAAGAAAAAGTGAAGACTTTCTCTCCACAACTATTATGATGATGCCTTTTATCTAGAATATCCATGTAACAGACGAGTTTCCGTATGAAACCCTGATACTTCGAAAGAGATTGTCCGTTTTGTACACAAAGTGCATCCAGTTTTTGCCGTAACCCTCTAAACTTTTTAGCAGATGCTATGTTGGTGAAATGATGATACCATGCCAACTTCCAACCTTTTCAGAGTTCATTTGTAGTGCTTTTCATTTTCAGGGTCATATAGCTCAAAAAAATTAGTAAATGCATGAAAAATAATAAATGAAGTCAGAAAGGGTTGAAAATTGATGATGTGGCTTTGAATGGTACATTTTGTACAAACAAAAAGTCTGGAGTTCAAATAAGTTAAAAAAATGAAATCCCTTTGTAACAGATGAGCTTTCGTCCGAACCCCTGATACTTCGAAAGAGATTGTCCATTTTGTACACGAAGTGCATCCAGTTTTTGCCGTAACCCTCTCAACTTTTTAGCACATGCTATGTGGGTGAAATGATGATACCATGCCAATTTTCAACCTCTTCAGAGTTCATCTGAAGTGCTTTTCAATTTCAGGGTCATTTAGCTCAAAGAATGAACTAATATTAAAAAGAATGATCTGCAAAACTTTTATGAAACTCTAATAGAAAAAATAATAAACTAAAAGAATGAACTAGAAAACTTTAATGAAACTCTAATAGAAAAAGAATGAACTAGAAAACTTTAATGAAACTCTAATAGCAAAAGGAATCAACTAAAAAGCTTTTATAAACCTCTAGTATTATTGAAACTAAAATTATATAAAATTTATGCAACTAAAATTATCAAAGTATTTTCTGTTCAAAACATTATAAGCAAAAAGAATTTTCATAAAGAACTTTTTTGTTAGAAACTTTAATAGCAAAAAGAATTATCATAAAGATTTTTTGTTAGAAACTAAAATAACAAAAACTGTTTTTGAATATAATGATAAAACACAGTAATATTAAATAACAGGAAAAAGAATCACTCCAAAATCTATTTTTATAGTAAAGTTAATCACAAACTAGTGATTCACACAAATTTCAAAGAATCCAAATTTAAAATATTCAAATTCGAAAATTAATGACACTAACACAAAGTTTATAATTTTTATTACCTAAAACCAAAAAGAATAACTGAAAAACTAGCAAGTATTTTGTTGTAAGTAGAAACAAAATAAAATAAATAAGACAAAAAATAAACAAAAACGAAAACAAAAAAACTGGAAAAATGCCGCCTACTGGGCCACCACGGCCTGCATACGACTAGAAACCCGCTAGTTGGGCCAGGAGGCAGGCCCGCAGTAGGCCCAGTTGGCCCACAAGCACGGAGAGTGGATTTAGGCCCGTAAGCCTGCAGTAGAGATGAGCTCGAAGTGGTCGGCTCGGCAGGGCTTATAAACCACACCGAGCCCCTCTCGGCTAGCAAGGTGGGACTAAACATCCCACCGCACTGCGCCAGTTCCAGCACACGACCTTTGGTCCCGGTTGGTGGCACCAACCGGGACGAAAGGTGTGCATTAGTCCCGGTTCGTAGCACCAACCGTGACCAAAGCACCCCTTTAGTCCTGGTTGGTGCCACCAACCGGGACCAAAGGTCTCTGCTTCCCGCCCTTTGGGCTGCTGAAAAGAGACCTTTGGTCCCGGTTCGTGGCACCAACCGGGACTAAAGGGGGGCTTTGGTCTCGGTCGGTGCTATGAACCGGGACCAAAGGGCTGGCTATATAAGCCAACACTTTGGAAATTTTCAGCAGTTTCTCCCCGACACCGATGCCGCCCTCTCCCCCGACGCCCTGCTCCTCGTTGCCGTCGCCCGCGCCCGTCGTCGCCATCGTCCGCGCCCGTCGTCATCGTCCCCGTCGCCCGCGCCCGTCGTCGCGCCGCCCCTGCCCCCGACCACGCCGTCACCCGCGCCCGTTGTTGCGCCGCCCCTGCTCCTCGTCGCCGTCGCCGTCGCCCGTCGTCGCAGTCGCCCGCGCCCGTCGTCGCACTGCCCCTGCTCCCGAGCACTCCGTCGCCGCGCCGGCCCCTGCCCCGCGCCCGAGCCCCTGCCCGAGGCCCGCCCCCGCGCGCCGGCGCCCTCGCCCACCACCGCCGTCGCCGTTGTCGTCGCCGTCGCCAGCCGCCCCAGCTGTGAGCCGCCGCGCCGCCCCGGCTCTGTTTTTTTATTTTTTTATTAGATTAAATTTTTGTTCATATGTATATAATGTATATATATGTATGTATAGAGCATGTTTTTTGATTAAATCTTTATTAGATTTATATGTATGTGGCTATATATGCATGATGAGGGGGGTGGGGGTCGATATACCCCCTCCCCAATAACTTCGACATGAGGGGGGTCGATATACCCCCTCCCCAATAACTTCGACATGAGAGGGGGTCGATATACCCCTCCCCGATAACTCTACGTGAGCGGCAAAAGTTACATTTTTCAGAAAAGTTTTATCTAGGAAGAAGGAAGAAAAAGAAGGAGAGGAAAAAGGGGAGAAAAAAGAGAAGAAGAGGAGAGAAAAAGAAGAAGAGAAAGAAGAAAAAAAGAGGAGAAACAGAAGGAATAGAGGAGAATAAGAAAAAATAGATTTTTTCTTCTTCTCCTCTATTTCTTCTTCTTCTCCTTTTTTTTCTTCTTCTCCTCTTTTTTTCTTCTTCTTCCTCTTCTTAATTTTTATCGGGAACGAGGGTGTCGAGGATCGCCGAGGGGTCGAGGGTCGAGAACTAGGGTAGAGGGTCGAGGGTCACCGAGGGGCCGAGGGTCGTCGAGGGTTCGAGGGTCGAGGGTTGTCGAGGGGTCGAGGGTCGAGGAACGCCGAGGGGTCGAGTGGTTGCCTTGTGTCAAACTATTGAAGAAATCCATGACTTCATCATTAGCCGGAAGTAACCGGGGCATGATGGTACGAAGTTCTCCAAATTTATTTTGGAACGGAGTCCCGGATATGATAATCCGCCTTTTGGTATGAATTTCAGCAAAGGCCTTCCAAATAGCGATATTCGGAAGGCTCTTGCTGAACTTTGTACCAAAAAGCGAATTATCCTATCTGGGACTCCGTTCCAAAATAACTTTGGAGAGCTTCGTACCATCATGCTCCTGTTACTTTCGCCTAATGATGAAGACATGGTTTTGTTGAATGCTTTGACACTAGACAAACGTAACATGAGGGGGGCGAGGGTTGGGAACTAGGGTAGAGGGTCGTGGATCACCGAGCGGTCGAGGGTCGTGAACTAGGGTAGAGGGTCGAGGGTCGCCGAGGGGTCGAGGGTCCAGATTTATCAAGAATGCCCCCATTATGGATGTGCATAATTAAGTTGATCCATATTTTTCCTGATCTCATCTACCATTCTATATGTGCACGTTCTCTTGTGTCAAAGTATTGAAGAAATCCATGGTTTCATAATTGGCCGGAAGTAACAGGCGCATGATGGTATGAAGCTCTCCAAAATTGTTTTGGAACGAAGTCCTGATAGGATAATTCGCCTATTGGTACGAAGTTCAGCAAAGGCCATCCAAATAGCGATATTCTAAAGGCTCTTGTTGAACTTCGTACCAAAAAGCGAATTATCCTATCAGGACTCCGTTCCAAAATAATTTTGGAGAGCTTCATACCATCATGCGCCTGTTACTTCCGGCTAATGATGAAACCATGGTTTTCTTGAATCCTTTGACACCAGACAACGTGAAATATAGAAGGGTAGATGAGATCAGGAAAAATGGGGACCATTTTCTGCACATCCATAATGGCGTCATTTTGTTAAATCCCTTGTCGGTCCGGACGTCAGACATTCATGAGAGAGGCGGTCCGGCCCAAACCCTAGAAGCGTTGTCGAGGCCACTAATATTATTCCTTGTTGTGATTAGCTAGCTAGGTCTACATTTGCCACTAATATATCCATCTGTCATGTTTGTATATTAATTTCGATGTTGTAATATTTGCATAAACTATGGAGCATCGAGAACAGGTGTTGGGGGACATAATCCTCGCCGGAGGTGATGTCTTGTCATATCTCAACGACCCCGATGGTTTGGAAGGGGAGGGTGAAGCAGGCTACGATGATCGAACAATGGAGGAGGAAGGACATGATTATGATGGCTCTGGTGACCAAATGCCGGTGGAAGAAGGAGACCGTCATGACGGCTCCGGTGACCGAACAGAGTCCGGCCAGATATATATATTAATTAAGCCTGTGCTGACTAGCTAATTGATGCATTAATTGTTTTGGTATGTGCACATATTAATTAAACCTCTTCTATCTTCTTTTCTAGCCCTCCGGATTGAGCAAAACTTTGGTAACGAGACGAGCCCCGAAGAAAAAGTTGCGCCAGGATGAAAGGTTCATGATCATAGCTATCGCGCGCGATGGCCAACCAATTGAACCCATCCGGACCAAGGAAGCATTTTCTGCTTAGTGAGGGGTTCTTGTTAGGGACATGATCCCGATCAGCATCCACCAATGGTATAAGCCTAACAACGAAGACTCTCAGGTGTCTTATGCCAACGATAGGCAAAAAGATGATCTTTGGACCGCGCTGAAGGCAAATTTCACCCTACCGCCAGAGGAGGATCCGGAGAAGCCAGCTATAGAGCCATTGGTCAAGGCTCATGCTCTTAAGAAGATGGAAGATCTATTCAGGAGGTGGAAGAATGAGTTGAAAACAATGTTTGTCGACAAAGACAAGACTCCAGAATTCACCGGCCGATTTGAGAAGATAAGAGATCACTGGGACGCATTTGTGGCCCACAAGACATCGGAGAAGAGTAAGAAGATGTCAGCGACAAACAAGATAAATGCTGCAAAGAAGGAGCTTCACCATCGCACGGGGTCAGGTGGCTAGCTCAGAGGCCGGCCGTTGTGGGACAAGGCTGAGAATGACCTGCTTGATAAAGGGGTCGAACCAGAGACATTGTACTGGCCAGACCGTTCAAGGACTTGGTTCTTCAGGGTTGGGGGAACGTTGGACCCTGAAACAGGGAAGTGCGTTTGGATGAACAAGCAACTGCAAATACCCGTCACGAAGCTTCAGGAGTATATCGTCGCAGCGCAGCAAGGGACGTTCGTTCCCGACAGAGAGCACGACGAGCTCGCACAGGCCCTCGGGAATCCTGAGCACCCTGGACGGACACGATGCGCACCAGGCTCCGTTTCATGGAAGGCTGGGTTTCCCGAGGCAGGCGGGTACAAAACCCGGGAGAGGAGGAAGAAAGTGGAGCAGACCCAACTACAGAAGCTGCACGCAAGGGTACAAGCGCTAGAGGAACAAGCAGTTCACAGCAAGCGACCTACCGAAGCTACCCCGCCATCTCAGCGGAGAAGCAGCGTGGCTTCCACCGAGCTGCTTCAGGATCCTGTCTTCACGGCTCCTGCTAGCTACCCCATGGATGCTATCACAGAGGCCCAAGAGTGCCACCTTGTGACGCAATGGCAGAACTTCAAAGTCAAGCCGGCTGTCGGCTCTGTTCCACCTCCTGAACCCGACGCAATTTTTCACTGCCGTCCGATTCGAGAAGGATATGTTGTTGTGATGGTCGATGAAATAACGGAGGGATTTGAGGAGCTCGAGCTTGACCACCCTACCGGTGAAGGGGAGACTCGGCTGGGTCTTGCTTTGATGACTCCATGTCTATGGCGGAAGGAGCTCATCAACCTTCCGAACTAGACGCCTCCGCCTCCTCCTCCTCCTCCGGCGAGACAAGGCACTCTGCCTCCTCCTCCGGTGAGTGATCAGGGCACTCCACCTCCTTCTTCGGCTGCTCAGGCGCGTGGCGGCACTCCGCCTCCTTCTCCGCCTGGGCCGGTGCGTCCAAGCAGCCCGCCTCCTCCTCCGCCTCATAAGCAAGGGCGGAAGAGAGCCGCCGCCGCTCCAGCTGCTCCGGCGCTTCATAGCACTTCGCCTCCTTCTCCGCCTCGTAAGCAACGAAAAAAGACAGCCGCAGCCGCTCCGCCTGCTCCGGCGTCTAGCAGTACAGCCAGAGGCGGGAGGCAATACAGATTCGGTCCATCTCTCAAGCCGCTAGAGAAGTTACCATACGAGATGACCGAACTGGAAAATGCGGAGATCTGTAAAGCCTATGTGAAGGATTTTTTTGCAAAGAAACCTCCACCTCCGGAGGAGAAGATAGATAAGGTGAAAGTTCAGCGCACTTTGGATGCCCTGAAGTGACCACCACTGCCTCCGCCGGATGACAACCATGTCCGCGCTCTTAAAAAGGCAGTGGAAGAAGCGCACCGGTCGGGAACTACTTCAAGTGACAAAAGGTTACAAGAACGAAGAACTGGCAAAAAAATTCCCCAGCTCGGCGAACAGGGGAACCAATCGTGCCCCCGCTGAAGGTGTCTAGCGATATCGTTGTAAATCTATCGGGGATGCTGCCCGGTACCAATCCTGGTGATTACCTGCCCGATGATGCACATTTTGATACAATGGAGGTGGACGAACACAAATACCGGTACAAGAAGTGTTGGGGATATTACCACTGGGCGTAAGCCGGTCGGGAGAGGCCGGGTTAACCCCACAAGTAGTTCATTTGTATCTGAAGTCCATGAAGACAGACGGTGACGCTTCATGAAGGCCCAGGGCCCAAAGCCGGTTTAAGGCCTGTAGACATAAACCGGCATTGATATGTAAACTTGTGTTGTAAGATAGAAGTAGCAGAGACCGAGCCGGACACGATTATGAGCCGGCCTCGAGATTCTGTAAACCGGCGGGCGTCAACCCATGTATATAAGGGGACGACCCGACGGCGGTTCAGGGACAACAGACAACAACTCGAGACTTAGGCAAAGCGTATTCGCTCCCTGGTCATCGAAACCCCATCAATTCCATCACAACTAGACGTAGGCTTTTACCTTCATCGTAAGGGGCCGAACTAGTATAAAACTCTCTTGCGTCCCTTGTCCGCTTTAACCCCTTTAAGCTAACCCGTAGCGATGGCTCCACGACTAAGTCTTTTCTCTAGGACATCTGCCGTGACAAAACCACGACAGTTGGCGCCCACCGTGGGGCTATCGCACGATGGTTTCAAGTTCTTGGAGGGCAACTTCGAAGGACTCAAGGGTTACGCTGTGGGCCGGATGACCAAGAGTCGTCGCGGCAAGCTCTACATCGACGATGCAGGCTGGGGCCCCGAGGACGGCTCAATCGAGTACGGGTACCAGGTCCCCTTTGGTGGCATACACGTTTTCATTGGCAAGATCGGCGAACTGGGCCCTGAGCCGGACGTCTGCACCAACCTCGTCGAAATGGCTCAGCGTGCGAGATCTGCCCGGCTCAAGCATGTCATGAAGCCTGTCTTCGTGGGAGTTATCCATGGAGGGGAATCTGAGGATAGATTGGAATCCGGTGGTGAGGCCGTTGTTTATTCCGGCGACGAGTCATCGACCGGAGAGACCGAGTCGTTATATCAGTTACAAGATGGCCGGATTGGGGGCTATTCCGATGGCAACAGTATTCCGGACCCCATTGATCTGCCAAACCGGGTTGCGACCTTCATGGCCGGCACGCAACCGGCACTCCACTTTTCGACCGCAGAGGCGATGATTTCCAGATCGGCAGCGGCAGCAGCGGCCGGGGCAGGAGGCCCTGTGTGACCGCCAGCTCAGGTTCTATCTGATTTGTTTGACATGTTGGCAACACTGATGGCGGAGGTAACCCGGCGAATCAGGATGCACACAATGCGGAAATCGCGAAAGTGAAAAATCAGATCACCCAGGCCAAAGCCGACTTAGCAGCTGAGGATACCAGGATAGCCGCGGAGCGGGCCGCTTTGGATGCACAAGCTTACCGGATTATGCTGGATCAGAGTGCGTCGAACGAAGTCCTGAAGAGGAGGCACCGATCTCGCTTGCCGCTGGTTTATGACGCTAGAAATCTCTTTAACACCCCAGGAGCGGGGACTGGCAATCCGCCGATGGTAAACCGGGCGGAGGCACCGGGGGCAGTGGCGCCAGTCCAGCCACGTTTGGTGGATCCGCCTCGTCAGAACAACATTGTGGCACCGCATGTCCCCACGCCATCGGGCCATTATTCTAACCCGATGGACAACATTGTCGCTGCCGCTTCACGGCTGGCGGCCATCCCGATCGAAGGCGATTCTCCGACGGCAGTCGAGACGCGTCGGGTTAAGGAGCTTCTTCAGACAGCCTTGGTTCAACAGGAGGCTTATTCATATAGTCGCGATCGGATTCATTCTACTCCCCGTCCAAGCCGGAGTTACAGCAGGCGTATGGATGAACCGGCAGTGTCAAGCAATGCGCGGAACCGTGATCCG
Source organism: Aegilops tauschii subsp. strangulata (assembly GCF_002575655.3). NCBI lineage: Eukaryota > Viridiplantae > Streptophyta > Magnoliopsida > Poales > Poaceae > Aegilops > Aegilops tauschii. The sequence goes on from NC_053039.3 coordinate 477,512,106, forward strand.
CCCCGTGGCAATAGCCCGGCGGGTGGTGCTGGTGATGCTCAGGAGGTGGTGGACCGGGCTCGGGCATGCAGAGAACCCGAGTTAGCGGCGCAGCATGAAGCCCGTGGCAATAACGCAGCATGAAGCTTACTCCGGTTCGTCCAACCACATCGGTGGAACCAGGAGTTACCTCTAGTTCTTTGGGAGTGCCATGTCTTGTCCCAGCATTGCGCAATGTGCACCTGCCCAAGGATTTCAAGGGCCCGCGCAAGGTGCCGAATTACACCGCCGATTTATCCCCTGAAACATGGGTCAAAAGCTATGAGATGGCCATGGAGATGTTGGATGTGGATGATGCGGCATGTGCGAAATACTTCACCATGATGCTAGAAGGGACATCCCGCACTTGGTTAAAGAGCTTACCGACTAATTCTATCAGGTCATGGGCCGAGTTGAGAGCCCGGTTTATTCAGAATTTCAAGGATACATGCAAGCAGCCCATGTCAATTGTGGACTTAGCTGCCTGTGTCCAGGAGGAAGGAGAGTCAACAACCCATTGGTTGCGCCGGGTTTCGGAGATTTTGCATTCATCAGATCGGTTCAACGCTGACACCGCAGTTTTAACATTGGAAGGCAATTGCCGGTTTGAACCCCCGAAGTTGAAGTTGGGATGGCTCAAACGTCATTGTAATGACATCGGAACCCTGATGGCTGCACTGGTGAAGTATGCCGACTCTGATAGTACCAAGGATCCCGAGTCTGACGATGATAAGACAGGGAAGGGAAAGAAGAGCGGCAACACCAAGGGGCAGCACCACAACCCGGCGGGTCATGGAAACGGCGGCAAGCGCAAGGCGGACCATGGTTTAGACTTTGTGGCTAATACTAATACACACGACAAGGGCCAGCGGCGTAAGGGTAAACCGCCCCAGCGCGGTGGAAGGCCAAATACTAATCCGGACCATTTGTCTTATCTGTTGAACCAGCCCTGTCCAAAGCATGGGACGAAGGAGGAACCGTCCACGCACCTCTGGAAAGATTGTTACATCATGCAAGAGTTCAAAAATTCTGATTCTTTCCGGTATGATCATGGACTAGGAGGCGGTTCGGGCCCCGGGTCTCATGGGCCGGGTTGTGGTGGAGGAAATTCCGGTTCAGGCTTCCACGGTAATCAGGGTGGACATAACAATCAAAGTAATCAGGATAATCAAGGTGGCTATAATCATCAGGGCAATCAGCAGCAGCAGCAGTCGGGTTACCAGAGCAACCCAAAGCAGTTGAATAGCGGACAGTATAATGTCTTCACCACTAGCTTGGACAAGCGCGATCAGAAGCTTCATAAAAGGGTGGTGAATGCCGTTGAACCGGCGGTGCCCTGTTATTTGCGCTGGTCCGAGCAGCCGATTGTGTGGAGTAGAGAAGATCATCCACCCCGGGTTGACAATCTGGGTCATCTGGCTCTGGTGGTGGCACCTCAGGTGGGAGGTTATAAGTTCACTAAGGTACTCATGGATGGAGGGAGTAGTATCAATATCCTTTATTATGAAACTTTCCGTCGCATGGGGTTAACAGATAAAAATCTTAAACCGTCCAATACGGTGTTCCATGGTGTAGTGCCTGGTAAGTCGGCATATCCTGTTGGTAAGATAGCTCTGGAGGTGGCTTTTGGAGATGTGCATGAGTCGAGATCAGAAACCTTGACCTTTGAAGTGGTGAAAATCAGCAGCCCGTATCATGCCCTATTTGGACGGCCAGCTTATGCTAAGTTTATGGCATGGCCTTGTTATGTCTATCTGCAGTTCAAGATGCCGGGTCACAAGGGAACTATAACCGTGCATGGGAGCCGCAAGATTGCTCTGGAGTGTGAAGAAGGTGATGCGGCTTATGCTGAGTCGGTTTGTGCAACAGAAGAGTTGAAGTTTTACAAGGACAATGTTGATCCGGCAGATATGACTTCGTTGAAGAAACCAACTACAGAGCATGATCCGGCCCTGAAGTTTAAATCGGCTGATGAGACTAAGCTTGTTGACTTCATGCCTGGCGATTCGTCCAAGCAGTTTAGCATCAGCGCTAACTTGGATCCGAAATAGGAAAGCACGCTCATCGAGTTCATCCGTGAGAATCGGGACATCTTTGCATGGAAGCCTTCCGACATGCCAGGTGTACCGAGAGAACTCGCTGAGCACACTCTCAATGTTGATCCCAAGTATAAACCGGTCAAGCAGTTTCTCCACCGGTTCAATGAAGAAAGACGCAAGGCTATTGGAGAAGAAGTAGCCAGGCTCTTCACGGCTGGATTTATCGTTGAAGTATTCCATCCTGAGTGGTTGGCTAATCCAGTGTTGGTCCTCAAGAAGAATGGCACTTGGCGTATGTGTGTGGACTACACAGATCTCAACAAAGCTTGTCCAGCAGATCCTTTTGCCCTTCCCCGTATTGATCAAATTATTGATGCTACGGCGGGTTGCGAGCGTTTAAGCTTTTTGGATGCATACTCTGGTTATCATCAGATCAAAATGGCAGTTAAGGACCAGGAGAAGACAGCCTTCATAACTCCCTTTGGAGCCTTCTGCTATGTGTCCATGCCCTTTGGGCTCAAGAGTGCCCAGGCGACTTATCAACGGTGTGTGCAGAATTGTCTACATAAACAGATTGGCCGCAATGTTCACGCCTATGTGGATGTTATTGTGGTAAAATCAAGGAAGAAGGAGACATTGATTGATGACTTGAAGGAAACTTTTGATAACCTAAGGGTTTATAAAATGATGCTTAATCTGGCCAAGTGTGTCTTTGGTGTACCTGCAGGCAAGCTCTTGGGCTTTTTGGTGTCTAACAGGGGCATTGAAGCTAATCCGGAAAAGATCAAGGCCATCACCTCCTTGGCTAAACCAAAATGTATCAATGATGTTCAACGCCTGGCAGGCCGGATTGCCGCGTTGAGCCGGTTTGTCAGTCGCCTTGGCGAGAAGGCCATCCCTTTATATCAGATGCTGAAGAAAATGGATAACTTCGTCTGGAGTGACGCCGCTAATCCGCCGATTCTCGCTGCTCCAGTGGACAAAGAACCATTGTTGCTATATGTGGCAGCTAATGCTCGGGCGGTTAGTGTGGCTATTGTGGTGGAGCGCAAGGAGGCAGGAAAGGAATATCCGGTTCAGCGGCCGGTTTACTATATCAGTGAGGTACTTATTGAGTCCGAGCAGAGGTATCCGCATTGGCAAAAATTGGTGTATGGGGTTTTCATGGCAAGCCGGAAGCTTAAGCAGTATTTCCAAGGTCATCCCATCACAGTGGTCAGCTCTGCTCCTTTGGGGGATATAATCCAGAACAGGGAAGCAACTGGTCGGATTGTTAAGTGGGCTATCGAGCTCGGGCCTCACGGGTTGAAATACATACCCCGAACGGCGATCAAATCTCAGGCACGTGTGGATTTCATCAATGATTGGACAGAATTACAAGCGCCAGAGGAGAAGCCGAATCACACTTATTGGACTATTCATTTTGATGGGTCTAGGCAATTGGAGGGTTCGGGGGCTGGAGTCGTATTAACTTCCCCACGAGGTGATAAGTTTTGTTATGTTCTCCGTTTAATGTTCCCTTGCACTAACAATGCAGCTGAATATGAGGCTTTACTCCATGGTCTTCGGATAGCTAAGGAGATGAACCTCAGCCGAGTTAAGTGCTTCGGTGACTCAGATCTGGTGGCTCAACAAGTGTCCGGCACTTGGGATTCCAAGGACCCACTAATGGCAGCATATCGTCGTGAGGTGGATATTGTCGCAGGTCACTTTAAAGTTTATCAGGTGGATCATGTGGACCGGCGGAAGAATGAAGCGGCAGACGCTTTAAGCCGCCTGGATTCCCAACGTAAACCGGTTCCACCTAATGTCTTCCTGGATGTTTTGCATAATCCGTCCGTCAAGCTCCCTGGTGAAGAGGATTTAGCTGTTCCTGATCCGGAGGCTCAGTTGGTGGCGGCTATTCATGTTATCCCGGATTGGACGGTTCCATATCTGGCGTATATGAACCGGGGCGAGTTACCAAAGGATGAAACCTTGGCCAGGCAGATAACCCGGCGGTCCAAGTCCATGACTATTATCAATGGAGAGTTACATCATTGCAGTGTGTCAGGGGCGTTTCAACGCTGTGTGTCTCCTGAGGAAGGCCGTGAAATTTTGCGTGAGATCCACGAAGGAGATTGTGGTCACCACGCCGGTTCAAAATCTTTGGTGGCCAAGGCGTTTCGTCACGGTTTCTATTGGTTGACAGCTCATGCTGATGCCGAGGACTTGTTCAAAAGATGTGATGGCTGTCAGAAATTCTCAAGGCGCGCTCTTGTACCGGCTCAAGAATTGAGGATGATTCCAATCACCTGGCCATTTGCAACTTGGGGGCCGGATATGGTTGGGCCTTTCAAGAGGTCCAAGGACAAGAAGACACACCTTTTGGTGGCGGTTGATAAGTTCACGAAGTGGGTGGAGGCATAGCCAGTTAGTAAGTGTGACGCAGCCACGGCGGTTCAATTCATCAAAAAGGTGATCTTCCGGTTTGGCTTTTCACATAGCATTATAACAGACAGTGGTACCAATCTGTCAAAGGGTGCCATGAAGGAGTTCTGTCAACGTGAGCACATCCGGCTTGACGTGTCATCAGTGGCTCACCCCCAGTCCAATGGTCAAGCGGAGAGGGCCAATCAAGAGACTTTGAGAGGCATCAAACCCCGGCTTATGGTTCCTTTGCAACGGACGCCGGGTTGTTGGGTTGAGGAGCTACCTTCAGTGTTATGGAGCATCAATACCACACCCAACAGATCGACAGGATACACACCGTTCTTCATGGTTTATGGAGCGGAAGCGGTTCTTCCTAGTGACATCCGTCATGACTCACCTCGTGTAGCGGCATACATTGAAGCTGACAATGAGAAAGCACGGCAGGAAGCTCTTGACCTGTTAGATGAGGAGCGTGACATGGCGGCAGCCCGTTCGGCGATTTATCAGCAACATATGCGTCGTTATCATAGCCGCCGGGTTAGAACCAGAACCTTTCAGGAAGGAGATTTGGTGCTTCGACTCATCCAGGATCAGACGGATATGCACAAGCTATCCCCCTTGGGAAGGACCTTTTGTGGTCAGCAAGAATCTGCACAATGGGTCATACTACCTAATCGATGCTCGAGAGCGCAAAGACTCACGTAAATCGGAGGAGGAGACCAACTGGCCGTGGAATATTGCTCATCTTCGGCCCTACTATACTTGAGCTACAGGCTCTGCTTATGTACATATTATGACATTGTATATATTATGATCAATATAATAAACCGGAACCTCAGCTAAAGTGGGGTATCTGTTGTTTTCTTACATCATGTGTGGTTACATGGAGCTTACAAAGCGGCGTCCGGTTTACCCCTTGATTTAGCTTCCCAAAGCTTGATATTAGATCACTTGGGGGCTTGGTCATATCCGAACCATAGCTACACCTCTTGATCGGCGCAATGCCACAGCATCACTTGGGGGCTTGGTCGTATCCGAACCATAGCTACACCTCTTGATCGGCGCAATGCCACAGCATCACTTGGGGGCTTGGTCGAACCCGAACCATAGCTACACCTCTTGATCGGCGCAATGCCACATCATCACTTGGGGGCTTGGTCGTATCCGAACCATAGCTACACCTCTTGATCGGCGCAATGCTACAGCATCACTTGGGGGCTTGGTCGAACCCGAACCATAGCTACACCTCTTGATCAGAGTAATGCCACAGCATCACTTGGGGGCTTGGTCGAACCCGAACCATAGCTACACCTCTTGATCGGCGTAATGCCACAGCATCACTTGGGGGCTTGGTCGAACCCGGACCATAGCTACACCTCTTGATCAAATTTGGGGCCTGGCACCCCGTGAAAAGCCTCGACTACAACGGTATTTATTTGCCTTTTGCTGAGTTTTCTTTGTTTTTTGTGACGCTTTTAAACCGGTGTTTATCAGCCCGGTTAGGCTATCAACTACAAGTTGACAGTATACAATCAAATTATAATCCGGAGACTATCAGCCCGGTCTGGTTTTGACTTAAAGTCACCAGTATGGAATAAACTGGTGTTTATCACAGCCCGGAACGGTTTTCTGATAAGCCGGCATCATATAACAAGAGTTACTTCTACTCCGAATTAGAGTTATTACCCTCATTACAAAGTTGGTACCATATATTTCCATATATGGTTATCCTTTACCTTGGTTATAAACCTTGGTCATATATATATTGGGGTATCATGACCCGCCCGGTGGTAAACCGCCATGGTGCTTTAAGCTTCTTATCTGCAGGAACAACTTGAATAAATAGCTATGGATTATGAACATCATATCTTAAGCATGGCGGGTTAACACGCATCAGTTGCACATAGATATGCACGAAGGCATAACAGACCAAGTGTTTTAACTAGCCTATTACAAGGCGTTTCAGTGCCCAAAGGGATAATTGTTTCTCAATAAGCATTGCAGCAAGTGGAAGACTAAATCGGCCCCCGGATTATGATTGCTTATCAGCTTGACCTGACGGCTGCGGATCATCTTGCACCGGCTCATCTTCGTCCCTACCCAGCGGCTGGAAGACAACAGTTGTCCAGTCGATCCCAGTTAAAGCTTGGAACATAGCTTCGTCGCTTATAAGGGTAGACGGTTCAATGTCAGGGGCATAAGTGTGCTTACGGATTGGAGGGATCCGGTTTTGAGCCTCAGGAGTTGGTGCAGCAACCCGCTTGTTATTGGTATCATAACTCGCCTGGTAAAATGAAAGATCAGCCTCTTCAGCAAGTTGACAAGCTAGTGGACGTACTTCCCGGTTTATGGCACGGAGATCTTCAGTGCAAAATTCTGATCCGTCTTCTTTTAAGCTTGGGTAGCTTTTAGCCACGTCCGTCGGATCAAGATCAGGCACCCATGCTTTTGCCCGGGTTAGTGTGGTCAGAGCGCCAGCCCTTGCAGTAGACCTCTTTAGCTCTTCTACCCGGGCAGGCAGCATAGATAGCCTGTCTAAGGTATCCTTGATTAACGTCGGAGGCGGCTTATTGTGAGAAGCGGTGCAGATAATTCGTTGTGCGCCGGTATACAGTTGTTCTATCAGCGTGTAGGCAGCCTTCAACTTGTTCTGAACATCAGAGCCCAGATGACTAATGCGAGTTCCTGCATAATTGCAAACATCAGCAAACCGGCAACGCATGGGAAGATATGTTGAAAGTATAAAGAAAGGATGCTTACCGAACACAGCAACAATCATGGCATGTAACTGCCACTTGACACCAGTCAGCTCGTCTACCACCGGTTTGAGAGCTGCTTCAGCGTCTTCAGCTCTTTTCCGCAAAGTGCATTTCTCCGTGTTCCAATCCGCCCGCTCCTTGGCGAAGCTCTCCTTTAGCTTTTCCATAGCGGCTAAGGCGCTCGTCAGCTCATCTTTTGCTTTGGAAGTTTCGGCCTGTTGGGACTTGATGTTCTCTTGCAGATCAGCGGTTTGGCTTTCCTTCTTGCTCAGTTCAGCCTATAAAGAGACAGATACATAATGAGTTGACAGTACATATTTGAAGTACCAAGCACATAACAAGTTATGCCCTTGATACTTGGGGGCTAATGCATATTTTCTCCTTATCAGAAATTTCTACAAGTCCCAAGCACAATACAAGTATTAATCTTGGCACTTGGGGGCTAATGTGTGTTTGCTCAAAAACTGTTGGTATGGGAATTCTTATACAGTCCCGGTTCATCTTTATAAAGTTAAACCGGCCCTTGGGGGCTATACTGGTGAAAGAGCAGTATGGCAAATTTGAAGGAACCGGTTCATCATAAAGAAGTAATCTGGTCCCTGGAGGCTAAATATGCAAAGTTAAGTTATGACAAAGTCCCGGTTTAGATTGGTATCATAAACCGTCACTTGGGGGCTACTAGGCGTTGATAAACTGCAATTGGACAAAAGAGAAAAATAGTAGTTACCTCATATCGCTCCTTCATCAAGTTTACCAAACTAGCTTCATAGTCACGGCTGGTATACAGACGGTTCAAGAAGCCAGAGTGAATGTCTTGAGCATTGAGATGGGCGTAGCTTGATAAATCGGCATTCCATTTGCCTTTGCCGATAGCAGAGAGCTCGTCCTTGGCAGTATGATTTGACAAAGAGACAAGGTTGCCAGGAGTGGTGTGGCCAGTGCCAGTAATCATAATGTCATCATCTTGATCATCAGAAGCCTTCGCTGGAGTTGGCGGTTTGTCAGTATCCTTAACCGGACTGGCCGGTATGTCATCAGTTCGGACAGGGCTGGTTGGCCGGTATGCATGGCTTGTAGTGTCAACTTGCACTTGTTCGGCAAGGAAGTCATGGTCTTGAGGCGGCGGATCGTTAAGCATGTCGTCAGCGTCGGTTTCTTCCGGATCTGGAGATGTTTCCGGTTCAGCAGCTACATTATCATCAGCCGGTTTGCTTAACCGAGCCTTCTTGCTGGGTCTTGGCTTGGCGCTGAGAAAAGATAGACATAAGGATCAGTACAATATGTAAAGATAACACATCAAGAATAAAGACACGTGCATAGCTCACCCAGGAACCGTTTTGAGGGGTGGAAGCTGCGTGGCCAATGACTCGCCAGGGGTTGAGTGAGAAGTACCCTGATAATTTGAATCAGACGGGTTAAGAGGCTGGCGGAAACGACCTGCTTTTGGGCATGAAGTATCAATGGGATAAGAGACCTCTGATCGGCGTTTCCGAACCGGACTGTTCGGTAAACCAGCGGAGGTAACTACCTGGCCACTATGCCGGGTTGTACGGCGAGCTTCGTGCTGCTGCGTCTTCAAAAGAAAGTTTGGGTCCAAGTAAGCAAGAGGGTGAGAAAATTTTACTTTCCGGTTTGCTTGACGGATTTTTGATTTTGCAGAGGATCTGAATCGGAGGAAAGAATGGTTACCTCTACGTCCTTAGCATGACTGCCTTCAGCGTCGTCCTGATAATAATCATTGTCAATGAGATGTACGAAAAATGAACCAAGAGAGTCAAGTTCTACCTCTGGTTCCGGGTTACCCACATCGTCATCAGCTGGTGGATCGGAGGATGCAGTGGTCCTTCTCTTGGCAGGTTTTTTAATAACCTTGGTCTTTGGACGAACTGGCTTGACCGGTTTATCTCGTGGCTTCGCCGGTTTGTCTTGGGATGGTTTCTTGTTCCAGAATGGATCATCACCCAGTCAGAAAATAATCACACTTCCAGAGAATATTTGGACAGAAGCAACTTCAGATAAAAAGATTATATGATTCTTACAGCTGGTGGTTTGTTGAAAGTGCAGAAAGGGAGTAGTCCGGTTTGGGCACAGACAGACTCCGGTTCATTCAGTATCTTTTTTACAGCCTCAGTGACTTCTGCATATGTAAGTTGAATGTCAATGTGCCGCTGAGCATCCTTCAAACTCCCCGTATACTCACACATCAACCGGAGCACCGACTTAAGGGCAGAATACTCCAGCTTATCCAGCAACGAGCAAGATCAACTCCTGTCAAACCGTTCGCCATGAAGGCTCTAAGCTTTGATAATTGGGGAGCATAGTTGGCCCTTTCTCTTGCCGTCAACCTCTGAGGAAAAGGATGTGTGTTGCTAAGGCGTTCAGGGCGGTAACCCGGCAGGGGTTTTTCATCAGATGGAGATGTATCCATGCAGTAAAACCAAGTCTGGTTCCACTCTTTGGGGTGACTGTGGAGTTTGGGATGGGGGAAGGTGACTTCCTTCCTTTTCTGAACCGCCATTCCGCCCAGTTCTGTATTGGGTCCATCCGAGAACTCTGTGCGACGGTTTAAGTGAAAGAAATCCCTAAACAGTTCGACTGAAGGTTCCTCTTGTAGATAAACCTCACAAAAGACTTGGAAGTGGCAGATGTTGGTTACAGAATTGGGACCGATGTCTTGAGGGCGCAGTTGGAAACTAGCCAGTACATCCCGGAATTTTTTTGAACCGGGAGGGCTAAAACCTCGTCCGAGATGATCAGCGAACACGACTACCTCTCCATCCTTGGATGTAGGAGGATTTTCCGGGCAAGGGACCCTCCGGTGGATGACATCTTTCTTAGCTAAAGCGCCCGTTTTAACAAGATTGTTTAACTGCTCTTCGGTTACTCGAGAGGGAGCCCAATTGCATTCATAGACTTGCTTGGCCATGGCAATGGAAATCTGAAACATGTTTATTGCCGGTTTAAGATTTACATTGGACAACTACACAACAGTATAAGGATACAAGCATACTGATAAACCGGGATTGGTTCTTTGTAAACCGGAGTCTGACAATGGAAACAGTACAATGATGAAAGCATTGGCGGTTCAACAGGGGACTAATGGTATCTACTGGGTCATCATTTTGTATATGAAGTTAAACCGCCCAATCTGGTATTAAAGATGTATAAGTGAAGGGAAAAACATGTTTCACAAGTTGGCATTATAATTTTGGATCTACCACATGTCAGAAAATGAAAATATATTCATACCTAAATATTGGTACCGAAGTAGTTGATGAAGGTTCAGATGGGATTTTCTACTTAAACGAGATGCATGGATGGAAAAGAAGGGCTACGGCTATCGCCGTACAGGATAAATATCAAGGTTTGAATCAAAGTGCTATTGCACAACGACGAACACCGATGAACACTGAAACCCTAATGACAGATCTATGGCGGAAGGAAATAAGGCTTACCGATGCTGATGGAAGAGCGGAGAGGCGCCGCGATTCTCTAGTGCGTTCAGGGTGATGCAGCGGCCGGAGTTGAGGCAGAAGCGAAGGTCGACGGTGACGGCGGAGCTCCAAAGGTCGGGCAGCGCAAGGAATAGGACGAGGTGAAGAGATACGGGGGGGGGGGGATGGAAAGACCCCCTGGCCCTATTTATAAGGGCAGAAAGATAAGCGTCAGCCGCGAAAATCAAGGAGCCTAAATTTTGGATATAAGGCGGAGCTATCGCCTCGATTGTCGGAGGCTCGTTAATGACAGGTGACGTCACGGCGGTTTACCATGATCCTAGAAGATGATGTCACGGCGATTTACGAGATTGTGTGAAGATGTTGAAGAAGAAATTTTCTGAAGTATTGAGGATTGACATGAACCAGTTCAAATCAATCTGGGGCCTAATGTTGGATATATTACCACTGGGCGTAAACCGGCCGGGAGAGGCCGTGTTAACCCCACAAGTAGTTCATCTGTATCTGAAGTCCATGAAGACAGACGGTGACGCTTCATGAAGGCCCAGGGCCCAAAGCCGGTTTAAGGCCTGTAGACATAAACCGGCATTGATATGTAAACTTGTGTTGTAAGGTAGAAGTAGCAGAGACCGAGCCGGACACGATTATGAGCCGACCTCGGGATTCTGTAAACCGGCGGGCGTCAACCCATGTATATAAGGGGACGACTCGGCGGCGGTTCAGGGACAACAGACAACAACTCAAGACTTAGGCAAAGCGTATTCGCTCCCTGGTCATCGAAACGCCATCAATTCCATCACAACTAGACGTAGGCTTTTACCTTCATCGTAAGGAGCCGAACTAGTACAAAACTCTCTTGCGTCCCTTGTCCGCTTTAACCCCTTTAAGCTAACCCGTAGCGATGGCTCCACGACTAAGTCCTTTCTCTAGGACATCTGCCGTGACAAAACTACGACAGTTGGCGCCCACCGTGGGGCTATCCCACGATGGTTTCAAGTTCTTGGAGGGCAACTTCGAAGGACTCGAGGGTTACGCTGTGGGCCGGATGACCAAGAGTCGTCGCGGCAAGCTCTACATCGACGATGCAGGCTGGCGCCCCGAGGCCGGCTCAATCGAGTACGGGTACCGGGTCCCCTTTGGTGGCATACACGTTTTCATTGGCAAGATCGGCGAACCGAGACCTGAGCCGGACGTCTGCACCGACCTCGTCAAAATGGCTCAGCGTGCGAGATCTGCCCGGGTCAAGCCTATCATGAAGCGTGTCTTCGTGGGAGTAATCCATGGAGGGGAATCTGAGGATAGATTGGAATTCGGTGGTGAGACCGTCGTTTATTCCGGCGACGAGTCATCGACCGGAGAGACCGAGTCGTTCTATCAGTTACAAGATGGCCGGATTGGGGGCTGTTCCGATGGCAATAGTATTCCGGACCCCTTTGATCTGCCAAACCGGGTTGCGATCTTCATGGCCGGCACGCAACCGACACTCCACTGTTCGACCGCAGCGGCGATGATTTCCGGATTGGCAGCGGCAGCAGCGGCCGGGGCAGGAGGCCCTGTGCGACCGCCAGCTCAGGTTCTATCTGATTTGTTTGACGCGTTGGCAACACTGATGGCGGAGGTTGACCCGGCGGATTAGGATGCACACAATGCGGAAATCGCGAAAGTGAAAAATCAGATCACCCAGGCCAAAGCCGACTTAGCAGCTAAGGATACCAGGATAGCCGCGGAGCGGGCCGCTTTGGATGCACAAGCTTACCGGATTATGTTGGATCAGAGTGTGTCGAACGAAGTCCTGAAGAGGAGGCACCGATCTCGCTTGCCACTGGTTTATGACGATAGAAATCTCTTTAACACCCCATCAATTCCATCACAACTAGACTTAGGCTTTTACCTTCATCGTAAGGGGCCGAACTATTATAAAACTCTCTTGCGTCCCTTGTCCGCTTTAACCCCTTTAAGCTAACCCGTAGCGATGGCTTCACGACTAAGTCTTTTCTCTAGGACATCTGCCGTGACAAAACCACGACAGGAAGCCTCTCGTCAAAACTGGTCATCCTCATCTAACAACGATGATGCGAAGATTCCATAAGTGGTACATGGACACCTGCAAGTCTGGGAAGGATATTTTGATGCTGAGAGTTAAAGAGGAGCACGACCTCGTTGGAATTGATCTGTTGTTTGTTCCATTTGAGGAGTTCTTCCAGTTTTTCAATCAAAAGGCCCTCGATAAAATAATCATCACTTGCTACTGTCTATAAGTACTACTTCTGTAATTAAGTCTCTATATATAGCTCAGCTCTTTCATTGCATCTATATATAATTATCCTCACTATATTATGCAGATTGAAAATCGTCGAATGCAAGAAAAGACAAATCTATGATATTGGGTTCATTAACACAAATCTCATAGATGAATGGACGGTTAAACATGATGCCAAAGAAGCCGAGGCCAACTTGCTAAAATCTTTGCTTCAAAATCAAAACAAAGATAAAATACTCTTTCCTTACAAGTTCAAGTGAGTGTTACTGTCTTGTGCATATTCGATTTCCCTTATTACTCGAGGTGTTATAGTAATGTAATTGATGAGTTATGCATGCGTCCGCAGCTTCCACTTTATTTTCCTAGAGATTAAGCTTGAGCAGGGACTAGTAACCGTCTTAGACTCAAGACGAAAAGATCCCAAGGAGTATGCGGACATGACTGAAATGCTCGAGAAGTAAGTTCAATCGATCATTATCACACCATATCGGCAACTTTTTTCATTTCCTGATATCAAGTAATAATTATTTTCTTTGTCTCGCAGGGTTTGGAAAGTGTTCACCGCAGAAACTTCGGGACTGCCGGGGAAGCTGCAATTTACACGCCCGAAAGTAAGTACTACTAGCTAGTTTCGTGCGCGCCTCTCCCATTTATTCTAGCTAGTTTCATCAATACCATTTATAATGCTTGATTATCAGTTTGATTGACCTCTATTTCTCGTAAAGTGGTTGTGGCAGGAAGGCGGGAATAATTTTTGTAGATACTACATTTGCGAGTACATCTACAACGCGGCGACCTCTAAGCGGGGCTACTCTGAAGAAGATTATGAAGTGCGTAAGCAATAATATTCACAATTTTATTTTATTACCATCATTTGTGTTGAGTTTCATTCATATATATGTATTGACCCCCTTCTTCAAATTAGCTTTGGCAGCTGCGGGATGAACTCCTACCACAAGATCGCATAAAAGCAATTCAAGAGGAATTGGCAGGATTCTTTCTTGACCACGTCATAGATAAAGATGGAGAATACCATGTGAAACTTGACATCAGATGCTAGGGATTGTAAGAGATCTTATATTGTATATATGTATGTAGTAGCGTTGTATAGATGTACGAAAACTTGTTGTTCGACCAATCTCTCGGAGAAAGAGAGGTCGATCACTTCTCTTTGTATATGTTCATGACAATCTTGTGTGCTTAATGGTTTCCTTCATTTGCTTACTAGCTAGCGTGTCGAGTCCTCTCTATAAGTATAGTACGTAGAGTCGACCAAGCACGGAGATAAGAGAGGACACTTCTCTCTATTAGCTAGCTAACACAATGTATGAAACCCTAAATTAACCCAACAAAACCCCCAAAACCCCAACCCCCCCCCCCCCCCCTAAAAAAACAAAAAACCCAGCCCTAAACTGCTGACGTGTGGACGCTATTGGTCCCAGTTGGTGCTACCAACCGGGACAAAAAACCCCCCTGCCTGGGCAAGCCGGAGCGGCCACGTGGAGCCCCATCTGTCCCGGTTCATATAAGAATCGGGACTAAAGGTACTGGGCTTTAGTACCGACCCTTTAGTCCCGGTTCAGGAACCGGGACAAATGGGCCTTATGAACCTGAACAAATGGGCCTTTTTCTACTAGTGTCCTCATCTGCAGCATCATCGGGTGGGGGGAAAAAACCAGCGGAGAGTGCATACACAGAATATCGCTGATGAAGCCCAACAATATTTAGTTGACTAAGTAACAGCAAAACGTGCTTATCCATATGTGCCATTAGTTAGGTTCCACTTGCACATTGGCAGAAGCAAGGAAAAGAACGGCCGGCATAGTGGGATATGAAGGTGTACGTAGGGAACCAGCTGGTGCCGATCTTTGCCTGTGATCTAGGGCATAGATGACATGGATTCCTCCGCGCACCTAGCTCCGACTTGAAGTGATCAAGGTCAATCCACACATGATGAATTATATGTATCATCGAAGTCACGAAATAGCAATCAAAGATGGTCTATTCGAAGACTAAAGCGCGCGGAGATTTGATCATAGTCCTCAGGCAAATTAAATTGGACGACACAAAGAGCTGGACGAAATGTTCTTCTATTCCCTTCCCGTGAGGGCAAATTAAACCAGGCGAGGAACAAGTAGTTCACTAGCGTACGTAGAACCTGATGAGAACAGGAGCAGCTAGCATAGTGTAAAAACGTGGCAAAAATATCAGGCAACACGGCATGCACCTGGTGGATGTGTCACCTGGCCGGCCGGTGAGCGGCCGGGGGTACGTGAGTCCATGTGACAAAACAAACTGTTGTTCGCTCGGGTCGCGGTCGCCATGACAGCGCGCGAGAGCCGAGGTGCCCTGGGCCTCCCAAACGATATATAAACGAACTTACCGCTGTCTGCACACACCACACAAACACAGCACGAAAAGCACAAGAGAACCTGATTCTTCTTCTTCTTCTTTCAGATTAACCAGTCCAAGAAGAAGAGCCCGCCGTGGTTTTCTAGGTAATAATCCAACTTTCTAAGTTAGACACGGAGGCGGTGGAGCCGGCGGTGGTGGTGAGCTGCGTGTGCTGCGGCCTGGAGGAGGAGTGCACCCGCGAGTACATCGGCAGCGTGAGGGCCTACTTCGGGGGCCGGTGGCTGTGCGGGCTGTGCTCCGAGTCCGTCAAGTACGAGGCCGGCCGCAGCAAGCGCACCGCGGCCATGGGCGTGGAGGAGGCCGTGCGGGCGCACATGGCCTTCTGCCGCTTGTTCAGGCGCGGCGGTCCCGCGGAGCGCGTGGCCGAGGGCATGTGCCAGATGCTTAGGCGCGCCGCGTGTGAGAAGCATCGGGTCACCTCATCGTCCTCGTCGCGGTGGACATCACCGGCGACCGTGGCGTCAGCGTCTACCACCGCGCCTCGGTGCCGTCCGCCTGAGTTGATGTCTGCTTCTTGCGACGAGGTGATGCTTCGGACATACGTCTTCCTCGGCACAAGCTAGCTAGCATATGCCTATATGCATGTGATGTACTCCGGAGTAGTAGTATATTTTGTTTTGAATCTATTCCGGAAACTACACACAAGTGTTTGATGCAGTACTATATACGAGGTTAAAGCTCAATTAATCTTCACATGAGGATCTTGATCTACCCAACGACCGAGCAGCTGTTCTTGGCCCAAATCCTTTCGAGGTGTAATCATATACTCCGACTGGTGCAGTGCACACTCGATCGATCTGCTTGAGAGTTCTTTCCTCTTCGTTGCGGTTCCCCGTCCGTTAGAACGATCTTGACTTGTTATTCAGAGTTTCTTTCTTTTTTGTTTGTTTCTTTGCGCACCGGCTTCAGTTTTCGACCCGATCGACGAGACGGCGCCATGGCCGGGCCCGTTGCCTTCGTTGTCTGTTTCTTTCGCTATCCTCGCCCTCAACACACGTGCAGAAACATGAGAGGTTGATACTGCTATGCTCACCCGTGGAGAATTTTGTTTAGATAATGGATGGAAGAAAACTTCTCCCGTGGAGAATCAAATGTGAGCCACCCGAAGATTTGTGTCCACTGCAAGTTTGTCTGGTAGACTTACATCCTGTACAAAAGCTCTGGCATGCATCCTAACTTGACCCTTGTTGGCTACCAAGCTAACTACTCCCTATGTCCCATGTAAGACGTTTTTTGACAATAGACTTACATTATGGGACGGAGGGGGTACTTTTATGAGGGATGCCTTTTTTTGCGTTTTTTTTTAGGGATGCGAATGTAATAAGTACTCCACTTAGCTTTCTTTTTGTGTCCCAGAGAAAGTGCACCCTGCACACATGTATACATGAGCTCTTTTACGGTGATTGGGGCAGTACTCGGAGTACTACCCAGTATCGACCCCTCTGATTTTTGTTAGCCGTCCGATCTGTTGGGTGATTAGAAATGATTAAATTTAATTTGTTTAATTCGAGAAGGGCATAATGGTCCATGATGAAATATTTTTTCAACCGATCACCTCCACGACTAGAACCACGTCTAATCGATCCATATCGAGGTCAAGTCCTCGTCCTCGTCCCCTTCACTGCCCCCGACGTGCCGACGACAGGAATCAATTCACCATCCTTGTCCCCTTCACCGTCCTTGACGTGCTCGGCGACAAGAAGAAGAATAAGGCAGCACATCTGCGCCGGCTGAATCGACGGCGACGGCGACGACACTATAGTCTGGAGGAACTCGGCGCCGGCCGATCCCATCTCTTCCCGCCTGCCATCCTAAGGTACGAATCTGACTTGACTTGGATTCGTAGCCTCCTCTTCCTACTTAGTTTTGCCATCGTCGCTTTAGGTTTCCATAGTACATGCAAGATAATTTATGTTTTTTCATCATTGATGCTTAGTTTAGTAGTTTTTCGACGTTGATGCTCAGTTGGCCTCACATGTACAACGAGCAAAGTTTAATATTCCACACAAGATTTCATACTGCCTTTTCCATGCACTTGTCTTTGCCTGTGAGCTATTTTTCATCAGCAACATGGATAAACACCAACTGTAAATTTTGTATGTTATATGCATGAAGACATGGCGGATGTATGTGATGAGTGTATGTTCGAGTACTATCATATTGTCAATAGGATGTTTCATAGTGAGGATGAAGGTTATAGATTCTATAACGAATATTCTCTTCAGAAAGGTTTTAGTGTGAGGAGAAACTATGTTGAGTGGGATGGATCCAACAATCATGTAATTTTAAAGAAAATTGTCTGTAGTCGTGAAGGGGTTCCGGAAGAGAAGCACATGTAGAAAGAGGAGGCCACAGAGTATAACTCGTGATGTGTGTAAAGCTAAACTGGTGATTGTAAGACATGAGGAAACAGGTCGGTGGTTTGTGATGGATTTCATTGATGAGCAAAACCATCCTCTAGCCCCACGGGATCTTTCATGTCTTTTGCATTCACACAGAAGAATTAGTGATGAGCAGAAAGCGAACATTGCAGTGTTGGAAATATGCCCTAGAGGCAATAATAAAATGGTTATTATTGTATTTCCTTGTTCATGATAATTGTCTATTGTTCATGCTATAATTGTATTAACTGAAAACCGTAATACATGTGTGAATACATAGACCACAACATGTCCCTAGTAAGCCTCTAGTTGACTAGCTCATTGATCAATAGATGGTTATGGTTTCCTGACCATGGACATTGGATGTCATCGATAACGGGATCACATCATTAGGAGAATGATGTGATGGACAAGACCCAGTCCTAAGCATAGCACAAGATCGTGTAGTTCGTTTGCTAGAGCTTTTCTAATGTCAAGTATCATTTCCTTAGACCATGAGATTGTGCAACTCCCGGATACCGTAGGAATGCTTTGGGTGTACCAAACGTCACAACGTAACTGGGTGGCTATAAAGGTGCACTACAGGTATCTCCGAAAGTGTCTGTTGGGTTGGCACAAATCGAGACTGGGATTTGTCACTCCGTATGACGGAGAGGTATCTCTGGGGCCACTCGGTAATGCATCATCATAATGAGCTCAATGTGACTAATGAGTTAGCCACGGGATCATGCGTTACGGAACGAGTAAAGAGACTTGCCGGTAACGAGACTGAACGAGGTATTGGGATACCGACGATCGAATCTCGGGCAAGTAACATACCGATGGACAAAGGGAAATGTATACGGGATTGATTGAATCCCCGACATCGTGGTTCATCCGATGAGATCATCGTGGAACATGTGGGAGCCAACATGGGTATCCAGATCCCACTGTTGGTTATTGGCCGGAGAACGTCTCGGTCATGTCTACATGGTTCCCGAACCCGTAGGGTCTACACACTTAAGGTTCGGTGACGCTAGAGTTGTTATGGGAAATAGTATGTGGTTACCGAAGGTTGTTCGGAGTCCCGGATGAGATCCCGGACATGACGAGGAGCTCCGGAATGGTCCGGAGGTGAAGATCGGTATATTGGACGAAGGGTATTGGAGTCCGGAATTGTTCCGGGGGTACCAGGCTATGGTCAGCATGTCCGAAAGGGGTTTCGGAGGCCCCGGCAAGCGTTGGGGGGCCTTATGGGTCAAGGGGAAGGGGCAAACCAGCCCACTAAGGGGCTGTGCGCCCCTCCCAACCCCTCTCACGTAACCAGGAGAGGTGGGGGCGCCACCCCTAGGGCAGCCGCCCCTCCCGGCTTGGGGGGCAAGTTTCCTAGGGGGCGGGGGCGCCCAAACCCATCTAGGGTTTCCCCTGGCCGCCGCCTCCTGCTCTAGATCCATCTAGAGGGGCCGGCCCCCTCTCCCCTTCCCCCTATATATAGTGAGGGGGTGGGAGGGCAGCAATACCCTTCCCTTGGCGCAGCCCCTTCCTCCTCATACATCTCCTCCTCCTCCGTAGTGCTTAGCGAAGCTCTGCCGAAGACCACGAGCTCCATTGCCACCACGCCGTCGTGCTGCTGGAGGAGGAGGAGACGTCCCCAGGATGTACGTGTGTTGAACGCGGAGTGGCCGTCCGTTCGGCGCTAGATCGGATCTTCCGCTATTTGAATCGCCGCGAGTACGACTCCATCAACCGCGTTCTTGTAACGCTTCCGCTTAGCGATCTTCAAGGGTATGAAGATGCACTCCCTCTCTCGTTGCTAGCATCTCCTAGATTGATCTTGGTGACACGTAGGAAAATTTTGAATTATTGCTACGTTCCCTAACAGTGGCGTCATGAGCTAGGTCTATGCGTAGATTGTATGCACGAGTAGAACACAAAGTAGTTGTGGGCGATGATTTGTTCAATTTGCTTACCGTTACTAGTCTTATCTTGATTCGGCGGCATTGTGGGATGAAGCGGCCCGGACCGACCTTACACGTACTCTTACGTGAGACAGGTTCCACCGACTGACATGCACTTGATGCATAAGGTGGCTAGCGGGTGTCTGTCTCTCCCACTTTAGTCGGATCGGATTCGATGAAGAGGGTCCTTATGAAGGGTAAATAGCAATTGGCATATCACCGTTGTGGCTTTTGCGTAGGTAAGAAACGTTCTTGCTAGAAACCCATAGCAGCCACGTAAAACATGCAACAACAATTAGAGGACGTCTAACTTGTTTTTGCAGGGTATGCTATGTGATGTGATATGGCCAAAAGGATGTGATGAATTATATATATGTGTGATGTATGAGATTGATCATGTTCTTGTAATAGGAATCACGACTTGCATGTCGATGAGCATGACAACCGGCAGGAGCCATAGGAGTTCTCTTAATTTATTGTATGACCTGCGTGTCAATGAAAAACGCCATGTAATTACTTTACTTTATTGCTAACCATTAGCCATAGTAGTAGAAGTAATAGTTGGCGAGACAACTTCATGAAGACACGATGATGGAGATCATGGTGTCATGCCAGTGACGAAGGTGATCATGCCGCGCCTCGAAGATGGAGATCAAAAGGCGCAAGATGATACTGGCCATATCATGTCACTTTATGATTTGCATGTGATGTTTGTCATGTTTACATCTTATTTGCTTAGAACGACGGTAGCATAAATAAGATGTTCCCTCGCTAAAATTTCAAGAAAGTGTTCCCCCTAACTGTGCACCGTTGCGACGGTTCGTTGTTTCGAAGCACCACGTGATGATCGGGTGTGATAGATTCTAATATTCGCATACAACGGGTGTAAGCCAGATTTACACATGCGAAACACTTAGGTTGACTTGACGAGCCTAGCATGTACAGACATGGCCTCGGAACACAAGAGACCTAAAGGTCGAACATGAGTCGTATAGTAGATACGATCAACATGGAGATGTTCACCGTTGATGACTAGTCCGTCTCACGTGATGATCGGACACGGTCTAGTCGATTCGGATCATGTATCACTTAGATGACTAGAGGGATGTCTATCTAAGTGGGAGTTCATTAAATAATCAGATGAACTTAATTATCATGAACATAGTCAAAAGGTGTTTGCAAATTATGTCATAGCTTACGCTTTAGTTCTACTGTTTAAGATATGTTCCTAGAGAAAATTTAGTTGAAAGTTGATAGTAGCAATTATGCGGACTGGGTCCGTAAACTGAGGATTGTCCTCATTGCTGCGCAGAAGGATTATGTCCTTAAATGCACCGCTCGGTGTGCTGAACCTCGAGCGTTGTCTGTGGATGTTGCGAACATCTGACATACACATTTTGATGACTACATGATAGTTTAGTGCGTAATGTTAAACGGTTTAGAATTGAGGCACCGAAGACATTTTGAAACGTCGCGGAACATATGAGATGTTCCAAGAGCTGAAATTGGGATTTCAGGCTCGTGCCCACGTCAAGAGGTATGAGACCTCTGACAAGTTTCTTAAGCCTGCAAACTAAGGGAGAAAAGCTCAATCGTTGAGCATGTGCTCAGATTGTCTGAGTACTACAATCGCTTGAATCGAGTGGGAGTTAATCTTCCAGATGAGATAGTGATGGTTCTCCATAGTCACTGCCACCAAGCTATTAGAGCTTCGTGATGATTATGCCCTCTCTCTCGTTGCTAGCATCTCCTAGATTGATCTTGGTGACACGTAGGAAAATTTTGAATTATTGCTACGTTCCCCAACAGTGGCATCATGAGCTAGGTCTATGCGTAGATTCTATGCACGAGTAGAACACAAAGTAGTTGTGGGCGATGATTTGTTCAATTTGCTTGCCATTACTAGTCTTATCTTGATTCGGCGGCATTGTGGGATGAAGCGGCCCGGACCGACTTTACACGTACTCTTACGTGAGACAGGTTCCACCGACTGACATGCACTTGATGCATAAGGTGGCTAGCGGGTGTCTGTCTCTCCCACTTTAGTCGGATCGGATTCGATGAAGAGGGTCCTTATGAAGGGTAAATAGCAATTGGCATATCACCGTTGTGGCTTTTGCGTAGGTAAGAAACGTTCTTGCTAGAAACCCATAGCAGCCACATAAAACATGCAACAACAATTAGAGGACGTCTAACTTGTTTTTGCAGGGTATGCTATGTGATGTGATATGGCCAAAAGGATGTGATGAATTATATATATGTGATGTATGAGACTGATCATGTTCTTGTAATAGGAATCACGACTTGCATGTCGATGAGTATGACAACCGGCAGGAGCCATAGGAGTTGTCTTAATTTATTGTATGACCTGCGTGTCAATGAAAAACGCCATGAAATTACTTTACTTTATTGCTAGCCGTTAGCCATAGTAGTAGAAGTAATAGTTGGCGAGACAACTTCATGAAGACACGATGATGGAGATCATGGTGTCATGCTGGTGACGAAGGTGATCATGCCGCGCCTCGAAGATGGAGATCAAAAGGCGCAAGATGACATTGGCCATATCATGTCACTTTATGATTTGCATGTGATGTTTGTCATGTTTACATCTTATTTTCTTAGAACGACGGTAGCATAAATAAGATGATCCCTCACTAAAATTTCAAGAGATGTGTTCCCCCTAACTGTGCACCGTTGTGAAGATTCGTTGTTCCGAAGCACCACGTGATGATCGGGTGTGATAGATTCTAACGTTCGCATACAACGGGTGTAAGCCAGATTTACACATGTGAAACACTTAGGTTGACTTGACGAGCCTAGCATATACAGACATGGCCTCGGAACACAAGAGACCGAAAGGTCGAACATGAGTCGGATAGTAGATACGATCAACATGGAGATGTTCACCGTTGATGACTAGTCCGTCTCACGTGATGATCGGACACGGTCTAGTCGATTCGGATCATGTATCACTTAGATGACTAGAGGGATGTCTATGTAAGTGGGAGTTCATTAAATAATCAGATGAACTTAATTATCATGAACATAGTCAAAAGGTCTTTGCAAATTATGTCATAGCTTACGCTTTGGTTCTATTGTTTAAGATATGTTCCTAGAGAAAATTTAGTTGAAAGTTGATAGTAGAAATTATGCGGACTGGGTCCTTAAACTGAGGATTATCCTCATTGCTGCGCAGAAGGCTTATGTCCTTAATGCACCGCTCGGTGTGCTGAACCTCGAGCGTCGTCTGTAGATGTTGCGAACATCTGACATACACGTTTTGATGACTACGTGATAGTTCAGTGCGTAATGCTAACGGTTTAGAATTGAGGCGCCAAAGGCGTTTTTGAAACGTCGCAGAACATATGAGATGTT